>NW_007252935.1:783875-978197 GCF_000164805.1 Carlito syrichta
TGTAGAGATGAGGTCTCGCCTGCCCAAGCGGGTCTCGAACCCACGGGCTCAGGCAATCCACTCACCTCAGCTTCCCAAAGGCATGAGATTACAGGCTGAGCCACCGAGCCCGGCTATTTTCTAGGAGTTTTAGATGAAAGCATCAATCCAAACCATTAGCCACTCGATCATTGTCTCTGTTCTCTTATGTTTCCATTTGTTTTTATCTTTTCTGTAGAGATAATGATTGTCCATATATTTATTCTATACAAATTTTTTTCATCTTTTTTCCCCATAAAACAAAGCAATATATGTTTTAACTTTGTGCTTGACAACATATCAGGGGTGGGGATTGCCATTGGCCTAGTTCTCCACACACTTATAGAATGGACCAGATCCCTTCCCAGAGGCCAACCAGTAGATCCCTTCCCAGAGGCCAACCAGTAGATCCCTTCCCAGAGGCCAACCAGTAGATAGGTAGAGTGTACAACTCCACAACTCCTCCGTTTCTGGCCAGCATTGGGTAGTTCTTATCAAGAGAGCATCTTCTCTTACCCTTCTGTCTGATTTTCTGGCAATCTGCCTCTGACACTCTGACCATGAAAACTATAATTCCAAGGATTGGCAGTAGTGGGAAACTGCCAGGGGAAGGCAGAGGCGGGAGTGGCAGTAATGGGAAACTGCCCCGGGGAGGGGGGCATACCTTATCAACAAGAGTGCCTGCATAATAAACATTTGTATGCCTAACCCTGAATTGTACCCCACATATTTAAAATAAAAAAAAATTTAAAGGAAAGAAAACTATAATTCCTAGCGCACTCTCCTCCCAGGGATCATTCTGTCTCTTTGTGTATAATAGCGTAACATTTTATGTGTGTAGAGATTCCAATACACTATTGCTAGGCACCCTTCATCCCCCAACCTTACATAGTACATGTTCAGCTCCATCATCTTCTTCTTTTTTTCCACCATCTTCTAGGAGTTATTTCTGTATGGTCTAGTAGGTTGTATCATGATAGTAGGAGGAGAAAGGCAAGGAAAGAAGAAGGTGGTAGTGTGTATGAGTGAAACCAGGTGGAATCTATGAGCTTCTGCATAGATACCCCACCACAATGAAGAAGGAGAATTCAAACTTCTGTGTAGACACTGACTGTTCAGGATCTGGTAGGTAGAAAGGTATGCAGGACTTTCCTATCTTTATTCAGTGGAGTTCCCCTTTGGGAAGACAAAGTAAGGAATATCCTTCTCTTGCCAGCCCCATCTGATCCATGGAGATTCTGTGCAGATTCAGGTATGATCTGTTAGTTTGGATGAGTTTCTTTTTTTTTTTCCTGTCTTCATAGGTGTTTTACTAGGAAGTTAGAGGAGGATGCAACAGGGGTTACTGGCCAGTTGTTAACTAGTGGCTGATTATTTAGCTCTCCTTTAATTTGTTATTTTATGTGCCAAATAATGGACGTGTCTTGTTGTTTAAAGAAATCAAGCAGTATGGAAATGCATTAAATAAAAAACAAGTCTCATACCTCCCTACTCGCCAGCTCCTGTCCCTTCCCTTCAACTCACTCTTTGCTGCGTAAAGCTCAGCTGTGTAGCTTCCAGGTCATTTCATGCCCTCAAAGATATATGCGGTTATTTATGTTATTAACATTTTGATATGTAAATACATATGTGGTTATATATTACAAATGTGTAATGTATATATTTTTTCAATAAGATCATTGACCTATTTCCATGTCAGAGCAGTGTCGCATTCATTTGAAATGCTGCCTAGTATTCCAAGAGTGAAGGAATGATATCATAAGTTGTTGAATCTTTTCTCTATTAGTTATCTTTACTTTTCACCATTACAAACACTAATGCCATAACAAACATCTATACACATTTGTTCCTACATATATTTGTGAATATTTCTAAGATAGAGATGGAACCAGTGCACATGGTACATTCTGAAAAGCACTGCCAATTTCTTCTTCAGAAAAGTTGTGCCAATTCACTCCAATACCAACTGGGTATGAAACTACACTTTCTTTCCATATTCTTGCCAGTGCTGAATATTATTGATTAAAATAAAATTTAAATTCTTCCAATCTTATTCTAGTTATCATTTTAATCTGGAAGCTATTAAAACTGCTTTCTAAATACAGTTTCCTTCACTGAGTTTCTTTTCCATCTGTATTCTAAAATCCCAGTTAAATATACACTTGACCTTACAACCTGAAGGTCCACTCTTAGGTACTTGCATGAGTGAAATGAAAGACAATATTCATATAAAAAATGTATGCAAATATTGATAGTAGTTTTATTTGTAATTGCCAAAAACTGGAAGTAATCCAAATTGTACTCATTTGGGTAATGGATAAACAAACTCCGGTGAATTCATACCATGGAATACTACTCTGAAATAAAATGTAACAAACCACTAAAATATGCAACAACATGAATGAATCTTTGATGCGTTATGCTAAGTGAAATAAGCCAGACAAAAAAGATAACTGTACGATTCCATTTACCTGACGTTCTGAAAAAGGCAAAGCTATAGGAATAGAAAACAGGTTAGTGGTTGTCAGGGGCTAGGAGTAGAGAAGAGAGCTGACTGCAAAATAACATGGGAGAATTTGGGGGGTGCTGGAACTATTCTATGTCTTGATTACTGTGCTGGTTATACATCTGTGCACATTTATCAAAACCCATAGAACTGTACTCTAAAAAGAATGAGTTATAATTGTATCTCAAAAGCAATGAGTAGAAATCTAAGATTAAGTAATTACTCATTAACTGTAAGGTCTATTGCTTTACTGCAATTTATGATACTATTTTATAGAATGGTGGTTTATCTGGAGCAGGAGTAAATAGATTCAAATACTGGTCTCACCACTTATTAGCTCTATGATCCAAGGCAAATTAATTTTTTTTTTGTGCCTAATTTTCTTATTAGGAAAATAGGAATCAGAAGAGTACCTACTTTGTAAGTTTTGTTGTATGCATTAAATAAAATAAAATATGCAAATTACTTAGAAGATGTATCGGCATATAGTAATAATTCAATACATGTTATTTATGATATTATTAAATAGTATTAAAGAATATGGTTCAATTCCCCCTGATCAATTGACAAATAATTTAAACCAGACCAATTAGTAAAATATTATATGCAAAGGAAAAAAACAAGGGGACAACTTAATGTTGCCAAAGATTTCTTTTAATTTAATAATCCAAGGCAGATTTACATCATGGTCACTAGAACGTATGTATTCATGGAATAAAGATAAGATTTGGAAAATCATAAGACATACTTTAGGGCTTATCTAGTTCCAATTCAGCCTATCCAAAATATTCCCTTCAAGTGATCTTATGAGGATCTTGTTGGCATATGGTAATAATTCAATATCTATTAACTATTATTTATGATATTTATTAAGTGTAAATATCAAAGGAAGCACTTACATTAGCATGTCAAGGGAATAAACAAAAACCTCTGTCCCATATATTTGAATGTACCATGGGTTGGGGACCTGCCTTCCTCTGGAGAACTAGACTTAATGAAGCCACGTTGCCTTCTGAAGACATGTCTTTGTCATCCAGAGCCATGCAGTCAGACATTGATTTAGTTAGCTCTTTTATTCCTCAATTATCTACTTGCTGATATTACATTTCTCTATAATATCTAGAAATAGGGTTTTATGTCCTTGCTATCAGTGATAATGGCTTTGAATCCCACTTAGGGGGCAGAGGAATAGAGTAATGGCCACTTGTATTCCCTCCCACTCTCATCATTCTATAGGGCATTTGCCACTCAAGTTCTATAATTGAGACATTTAAATCATACAAACAGTACTGGCAATGAAGAATAGAGGAAAATTTGAGATTTTATTTTTAACCTAATAGGGAAAGATTAAACTACACAAAAGTATAAAACACATGATCTCCTTTTGGGAGAAATATGTTTTCTTACTTGAAATGTTTGTGTTACTCAGACTGGAAGATTTCTTGAATGAATTCCATTCTGTTGTTCATGTCTACTAAGTTCGATGCCGTTGCTCTAAAATAATAGTACTTTTTTGTCCGTGACTTTTGAAAATGACCACTGGTTTCATGATTAGCATGGTGCTGCCATGTTTACTTGTTTATCCCATCTTGTTTTTATATATTTTGATAATTTTGTGTGGATTAATGTTTGATGACATCCTTTAGGTGATAGTAGTTTTTTAAAGCATGATTTCCTCTGTCATTTCCCCCTAAAAGAACCAAAGAGGGATTAACTTCAGAATGTGTTTGGTGTCTTAGTGGAGAGCTGAACTCTTAAGTAATTAAACTTGTTTACATATTATTTATTCTTGGTGTATTATCCGCAGTGACAGTGAAACATTTCATGAGTGTTATGGGTAGCATCATAAAAACCCTTAGACTTTGTCTTTCATCCAGGGTGATTAAGGTAATTCTGAAGGAAGGTCGTGCTCAAGGAGAGCTGGGATATCAAAGAATGGGGTATCATCTGTTTTATTACTCCATATTTTACTCCCAGTGAACTGGTAAACAATTAAAATTCAAACACATTAGTGCATATAATTCAGTTACTCCCAAAACACCATAAAAATGTCTCCCTGATCAATAATTGCTTATGATGACATGCATTTGTTGTGCTGGCTGCCAAGGTGCTTAGCTCTTTGCTTTCTAAAAGTATGAAAAGCAAGCCAGGCTCATCAGCCTGTGAGGTAACAAAGAGGAAACCCGTTGTAGATGTGAGCCACTCTTGACCTGCTATGCATAGACCTCTTCTCCACAAATCCAAACCCATTAAGGCTCTGCCCAGGCTCTGTGATCCCATGCCAGGCTGGCCCGGGCTTGGATGCCCTCCTCACACCATTTGGGTTCTGATCCTCCGTGCCTGGCAGAACTTAAATGGATGCTCTCCTCACCCTGTTTTGGGTTCAACTTCCCAAACAGACCTACTCAGCTACTCCCACCCTGAGGCATGGAGGGCTGCCTTGTTCAGAGGCACCTTATGATTTAAGCACCAAATTTTACAGAATGGAAGGGAAGGGATTTAGGAAGATGGGAAGAGGAAAAAAAGAGGAAGGGAACATATATTATCTTTTAATCTTCACAATAGGGCCTCAAAATGAACAACATTTTCCCCCATTTCATACTTGAGGAAACTTTGGCTCAGAGAGACTCAGTCACTTGCCCAAGGTCTCTCAGTACATAAGGAGTCAGCACCTGAACCCAGGTCCTGCTGACTCTAGAGCCTGGATTCTGTCTGCTCCACCACACTTCCCTTAAAGAGAATATCCTCAAAACACGTTTGGTCTTTGGATTGTCTTCAAATGTGTAAGAATTGTGTTTTAAGATAAGGAATGCAGTTCTCCTGAGAAGCAATAGGTTGTGTTTACTTCATAAGAATAGCGTTTCTAGCAGTTGGCCTACTTCCCCATCTTTCTCCTGTCTGCACATAGGCTCAACAGGAACTTGGCTTTATTTGACTCAGTTGTTAGGGTGGGGTAATGAGCCTGGAACTCTTATAGTTAGTGGCATTGAGCCAGCAATCTCACTACCTACCAGTATTGGTTCCCCCTGCAGCCGGCACTTCTGGAATGAGTCATCTCTACATGCTTGCCAATCCCTGTCCTCTCTTCCCCAGCCAGCTTTATTCCTGCTGCCATAAGGGAGCTTTGCGACTTTCTGGGATCTTAAAATGAGGAGGTAGATGCAAAATCTAGTATAAGGAAGGAGGGAAAAGTTTGCTCTGGTTGCAAACACACAGTCATAGAAGAGACAAGTCTTAATAATTTCCATAGCAAAATTTCTGAAGGCTGCCATATCTATCAGGTTAGAATGTATCTAGTGTGAAATGAACTTTTAACACTATCCTGTAACTAATTTTTTAATGGCCATTTGTCATTGGCTGTGGGGTCCATGTGAAGAACTCCAGCAAGCACTCTAACAAAACGGAAGATAAAAAAAAAAAAGCAAGCATCATTTGCATACAATAGCCAAAGAACAATAACCAAGTATATTTCATATCCACAATAGTTAAGCATCTTTTGAGAAGAAAATTTGATTTCAATTTTTTCTTCTACAGTGTATTTTTTTATCATAAAATCATGAAGCTATGGAAACTTATCTTAGAACTCACCTCATGTCCATGCCTTACCCGATAAAGAATCAGAGACACAAAGAAAAGTCACTTGAGGATGATGAAAGCAAGCACACATCTGTAATTGTGTGTGTGTATGGGGGGGGGGGTGTTTACTTGTAAGTAAACACTCTTGGAAATAGGTACGTTTATCATGAAACACAAAGCTAGAGGCAGTATAGTTCTAGTTGTTAAAGCTGCCATACAAAAGGTCTTTAGCTAAGCTGCTTTCTGATTTTTCTTTCTGTGGCCCCAAAAAGTGTCCTTCTAAACTTTCATGTCATGTGATATTGAATCTTTGACATCAGTATTCTTTGGAGACTACAGGTCTTTAAAAAAAAAAAAAGACACAGGGCAAATATGAAAGTGAGAAATTTTAACAGTAATTTACTGTTTGTTATGGTCTTAGAATGAATTAATGTTAGGTGATTTCTTTGGTAGTTTTTCCCCTTAAAAATTGGGTTTTCCAGAAAAATAATCACTCAAGTGTTGTCACTTGAGATAGTGTAATCTTAGGACACAATTTAATATTTACCTAAATTTGCCACTACTTTGGATTGGTTTTTGTTTTTCCCCCAGCCTTAGGAAGAGTCCAAAACAGTCATTTTATGCACTAGGAGTGCCTACCTACCGAGCACATACATACACTTTGCTGCCTGAATTTATATTGATAAGAATATACATATAAATTTTTAAATTTATATTTGATGAAAATATAAATATTCAAAAGTATAGAATAACTTTTAAGAAGCTAATAGGTTTACAAAATCTCACATTAGGCTCGCTGAACAAGAACTCTGTATAAAATAAATTTTATAAAATAACCTTTGCTCATGTGTACATCTACACTTTTTTTTTTGAGTTGGAGTCTCACTCTGTCACTCAGACTGGAGTACTGTGGCCGCTCCTAGCCGCTGCAGCCTTGACCTGCTGGGCTCTGGCGATCCTTCCGCCTCAGCCTTTCAAGTAGCTGGAACTACAGGCATGCGCTACCATACCTGGCTAATTTTTGATTTATTGTAGAGATGAGGTCTCAAGTTGCCCAGGCAGGTCTCAAACCCGTGGGCTCAGGCAATCCACTCACCTCAGCTTCCCAAAGCGCTGGGATTACAGGCTGAGCCACCGAGCCCAGCCCACTTTTTTATCACTACTGTGCACACTTAGAGCAACTGAAACCAAAATAATCTTTGTAAAAATTTTAAATAATTATTACTTCTGGGGAATTTGAAAGGGCCTCCAAAATACTTTTTATTCATTGGGGCTTATGAAAAATATGATTTATATTTTAATTTTTGTTTGTTTTAATGGTGTTTAAAAATCCAAGACCAGAAATTATTCTGGATATTTTTCTCAAAATCCTTTCTAAATGTTGTCTTATTTCCATATAAAGCATATACCTTATTCGTTTACTTACTGTTTTCATTTTCCCAGTCTGGCCTGATTTTCAGTCAGTCCTATCAATTCAGGTTTGGACCAGGACAATTCAAGTGGTCAGAGGACCTTGAAGATGGCCAATGACAGTACATCAAGCTGATCTTGTCCCTTTTCTAGGCTATTTCTTGTCTTCTTTGGCTCAAAACAAATTTGTCTTCAGAGCACCATAAGTTCCAGGGAGAGAGTCCTGTTCTCCCTATAGATGACTCTGGGACAGCTTATTCTTGCTTTAATTAATTTAATGAACTAAAATTGACCAAATACCTGTTCTGTGGGTGCCACTCCCTCCCCCCCTAAGAGTTATAAGCTCTGTATTTGAATCATTGCTAGCAGCTCTTCTACATTTTCTGCTTTGTCTTTCTGGTATTTGATCTGCCTAATACATCCTAACCTGACTGCATGTCCCTTTACCAGTTTTCTCGGTGGTTTTTCTAATAGCATGGAAAGCCAAGTAAAATGGATGTGTGTGTGTGCACTTACTTTACTTTGCAGCATGTTTTCCATTTTTAATAAAAATGGGGAATCTGCACATTGGTTTCTATAGCCATCACTTGACAACTTATATCTGTTGCTTTTCTCATGATGGTCTCATTTCTCCAGTGACATGCTAGACATTCTATTTTTAAACCCTTTCCATAGCTGCACATTTTTACACACAAATTTAACGAAATTCACAGAGTAGCAATTGAGAATGTTAGCAAAGATGAAATGTTAGGAAATAAATCATTTATTTCTATTTTTTCTTGACCATGTCCTGCCTTTTAAAATTTATTATTAAGAACATTGATGCGAAGATTAAATGGTTTTTCTCTATTTTTATCTTCAAACGATCTCTATTTGCTGCTTCTGCACATTGCTAGATTTATTCTCATCTCTTACACTAGGGTCATAGTTTAGCTTCAGCTTGGAGCCAAATGCCCCACAGCTGAAATGACCACACCTCTGAAGTGGCATTTTCCCAGGCCATTTTTGCCTTTAATAATGAGCCAGCCAGGAGGCAAGTTTGTATCTCATTACAACAGAGCCTTGTATTAGGCCTGGTGCATAATTAGATGTGAGGAATTACAATTGGTCCTCTCTTTGAAAGCTTTCTCAGTACCATGTAGTGCACTTAAGCTACTACTTTCATTTTTAATCTAATGGTTTGCCTCTCTCTGCCTCTCTCTACAAATGAAATAACATCAACAATAAAAGAAACCAAGGAATTTCGGAGATTTGCGGCTTTAAAAAGACTGGATCTCGGAAAGATTTTCATAAGACGCTTCAGAAACAGACGTTTGAGTCAGAAACCTTGGAGGGCAATGAACCTACTTCTCAGGTATTTCCTATCAACAAACATGGTTCCTGGGTTACTGGGCTATTCTGCCCAGGGCATGCTGTCAATTCTTTAAACTAGAATAAAGGTTAGAGTCACAGACTGAGTAGGAGGAACTCTTTCTTCTGAGTCAGTGATATTTTTTTTCAAATTTGTTTGTTGCTACAAAAATTGGTATTCAAATGAAAATCCAGAAGCTCAATGATGAAAATAGATAAAAATGGAAAGGCTCTAATTGGGGAAAGGGGACACCCTGGGCTCAACCCTAGAACAATTCCTGCAGATACTCAGTTGTACCTGTAAGACAGGCTACCGAGGGATTAACAGCTCACACTGAGGCCAGACTGCCTGTGTTCTCCTAGAGATTCTACCACATGCTGACTCTGTAACTTCAGTTAGGATCACTAAACTTTCTGGACTTCAGTTTCCTCCCCTGGAAAACAAGGATGATTATACTGACTAACTAGTATTAAATGAGTTAATATATGTAAAGACTTAGAACAAGTCCAATTGCACCTAGAGCCAGTAAATGCTGGATGTTGTTGTTGTTGTCATTATTATTATTATGCGATTACAGTTTAAAAGTCAGGTTAGAATGTACATATTGTGAAATGAACTTTCAACAATGTCATGTAATTAATTTTTAAATGCCCATTTGTCAATGGCTTTGTGTCCATGCTTAGAACTCTAACAAATACGATAACAAAATGGAAGACAGAAAAAAACAAACATGCATCTATTTGCATAAAATGGCCAAATAAATTTCCTGTCCCCTAAAGTTAAGTTCTACACATCCATGTTCACAGTAGCCAAAATGTGGAAGTAACCCAAGTGTCCATCCATGGATAAACAGAAAAATGAAATGTGGCTACCAGTTACTGAGGGAGGGAGGAGTGGGGAGGTTTTGTTCATGGGTACAGAGTTATGGAGATGGATGGTTATGAAGATGGTTGCACTATAATGCAAATGTACTTGACACTACTGAACAGTCTAACCTGCCCATTTTATAGATGAGAAAAATAAAACTGAGAAAAAAATGTGTTCAAGCTTGCACAGAACTTCTTCTAACCTAATATAATTTTCATGTGTCCTCATGACATAAGCATCTCACCATGCTGGATATGATTAGAGGTTATAAAAAAATACCTAATTTTTTAGACAATGTGGTCCCTAAAGCCAAGCCAACTAATTAATATGAGCTCCACAAAAGAACCAGCCATCAATTCCAGTGCTGAATATGAGAGGCTTACTGAGGGATGGAATACCTGTATGTTTTACTCTACAGGAGACTTAAGGGATTTTTCATTGGTAATTTTGACTAAATTCAGTTTAATGACCGACTACATTACTCCTTGCATTACTCAGATAGAAGCCACAGTACGTATCTCAACAGAAGAAATTTAACACAGGGAATTGATTAAACAGGCTTTGGAGAACTGAGAGGACCAAAAGAGAAAATTGAGGTCAAACTAAAATCATAACTGCAGGAAACAGTATGTCATCATGGGGCTGGGGTCTAGGGCAGTGGTTCTCAAACTTTAGCTTTGTCAGAATCCCCTGGAGGGTTTGTCAGATACAGATTGCTAGGCCCTACCTGCCAGAATTTCTGGTTCAGTAGGTGTGGAGTGGGACCTGATAATTTCCGATTAACATTTCCCAACCATTGCTGATGGTTTTGGACCCAGGACCACAACCATTGCTGATGGTTTTGGACCCAGGTCTAGGGGAAGAACTTGGAGTTATCAGAACCTAAGAGCTCAGAAGAAAGGTCTCACAGCAAGGACTCAAGTTTCTGAGAAGGGAGCATTGCCCAGCTGGTGATGTTATCTCTGGTTCTAAGAGGAAAAACCTTATGGAGTCTAGACTCAGACCTTCTAGGAAGAAGAATTGCCCAGCTGGTGCTGGTACCTTAAGGAGGTAAGATAAGAATGGTCCTGGAAGTGCCAAAAGAAGGTAAATGCTAGAATCAACTGTCTCTACCAGGGCGAGAGGAGCTACAAAAGGAGCTAGCCCCTTCTCCCTTTTCCCACCATCCAGTATCCTGGTAACACCCTCTATTGATAGATCCTAAAGGGAGCGGCAAGCAAGGCAGAAATATGATTTGCCAAATCTCAGACCTAGCATCACAGAGTAGAGTATAAAGAGATGAATCTGGAGCTGAGAGACAATAGGTAAAGACCAGCACACACAAAGCACGCTCTTACCTACCACATACTAACAGAGCGCTTAATTCAGCCAACTGACTGTGCTTAAGAATCAAGGTGACCATATGATCCAGCAATCCCCCCAAAAAGGAAATCAATCCGTTAAAGAGATATCTATACCCCAAATGCACTATTCATACTTGCAATGATAAGGAATCAAATTATGTGTCCACCAGAGGATAAATGTCATATGCATACACAATGGAATAATATTAAGCCATGCAAAATCATGAAATCATGTCATTTGCAGCAGCATGGATGAGCCTGCAGGACCATGAAGTTTCTGGGATGTCAGTGAAATAAGTCAAGCACAGGAAGACAAATATTATATAATCTCACTTATAGAGGGAGCCAAATAAGTTGATCTCATAAAAGTAGAAGGTAGAATAGTGGTAACTAGAGCCTGGAAAGGATAGAGGGAAGGAGGGATAGGAAGAGATTGGATGAATACAAAAGTACAGCTAGATAGGAGGAATAAGTTCTAGTGTTCTATAGCACTGTAGGGTGACTGTAGTTAACAATAATTTATTCTATATTTTCAAATAGTAGAAGAAAGGATTTTTGAGTGTTTGGAACACAAAGAAATGGTAATTGTTTGAGGTGATGGATATGCCAGTTACCCTGACTTAATCATTACATATTATACACAGGTATTAAATATTACACTGTACCCCATAAATATGTACAATTATTATTTGTCAATTAAAATTTGTAAAGTGCCACGTTGTACAAAAGGCATGTGTTTTGAGGTATTAGAATAATTCGTCATAGAGCATGGCTCCAACTATGAGATGATTAGGAACATTTTTTATTCCACTCTCCTGCTTGTGCACCTTCTTATTGAGTAGTGTGGTAAGGCCAAATGCCTGGATTTAAGTAAGTTAAATACGTATATGATATGACTTAACAATATACAGATATTTCATAAAAATTAGGTCCTACTGCTGCCCAATTACTATATATATAATAGTGCATAATTTCTCTTTTTATATTAACAATATACTGTGATGATCTTTGTCTTCCAATGAATTTACTTTTTTTTTTTTTGGAGTCAGGTTCTCACTCTGTTGTCCAGGCTGGAGAGCAGTGGCACCAAAGCCTCAACCTTCTGGGCTCAGGCGATCCTTCCACCACAGCCTCCTGAGTAGGTGGGACTACAGATGCACACCACTATACATGGCCAATTTTTTTATATTTTGTAGAGCTTAGGTCTCACTATGTTGCCTAGACTGGTCTCTAACTCCTGGACTCAAGTGATTCTCCTGCCTTGGCCTCCCAAAGTGCTGGGATTACAGACGTGAGCCACCATGCCTGGCCTCATGTTCTTTTTTAAATGGCATTCCATTGTATGAAAGTTCCAAAATCTCTTAATGTGCCCTCTTTTGGAGCGTTTGACCTATTTATGTTATTTTTATATTGCAAACAGTGTTTTAGAGATGCTCTTGTCCTCACATCCTAGTATTCTTATCTAGTTATATCCTTAGGATAAATTCTTAGACGTGAAATTTCTGGAATAAAGAATATAAGTATTTTTAAGATTTTGACATACATACATATCTATATATACAATAGATATAAATATAGATATATAGCTTGACATCCTTTTAAATAAAGTTGGGAGATTAAATTCATTTCTCCCAAACTCTTATAAATTCCAAGACAAACAACAGTATTAATAATTAAAGTGTTAATATTTATTATTGCCAGCACATTCTGTTAGGGGGAATGTATGACCTAGTAGAGTAGTGCTTTCATGAGCTATATAGATGTCACAAAAAATGTGTATAGAGAGAAATTATACAGTAGCATGTTCACTTAGTAAAACTTTGAGAATAATATCTTACCATAAATTTTATAGATAAATTGCCATTGATCCATTTGTAGTTCTACAACATGATGTTGATTACAACTATATATTCTTTGCTGAGTTTTTGGTTCAATGCATATAGTTCCCAATTACCAAGACATTTCTAATGGAATAAAGCATCCACTTTGTGACTGATTTAAGACTTTTTTTTTAGCACACTGCAACTAAAAGTGGACACTGCTTGAATAGCAATTTTTTCCCTTTTTTTGACACTTATTTCTATAACTGTAAAGAAAGCCCTGTAGGAGCTTATTACCCACTCCCACATCTCTGTCTTTGGAAATATAGCATTCAGTTTTGGAGTTTATATAAAGTTTAATTTGGAAGGCTCTTCATGAATTATTTTTATTTTTCAGTTTCAAAAGCTTAGTTCTGAGTAGAGATTAGGACAAGCTCTCTTTATTTCCCAGTTCAGTCTCCTTTTTGTTATACCTTATTCCAGCTCTGTTTTGCTTAAGCGTGAGACATGCACGTGGTTCATTAGAGACTTGGCTGCCAACTCCAGGAAAGAACAAGCCAACAACTAATAGGAACACAGTGCTGTTTTCAAACCTTTCCTCAGGACTGGTTTATCTGTAATCGATGAGTAACTACTTGCTTGCAGGTAGGAAGCAGACATCTAATTTTAGACTAGTACGCCATGACACTTAGACATTATTCTTGTCAAATCCCCGGTTTCTTCAAAAAATTTGAAGGCTGAGATTCTATGGTCCCAAACTGGAGCAGTCTTGAGACATCCCAGATTCTTTAGTTCTCATTTTAGACCCACTGTCTCTCTCACAAAGACCCACTGTTTTCTCTCACAGACAGGCCCCCGCCACTTAAACGTGCTGTGTGATGTGTCTGGGAAAGGCCTCCTCACTGCCTGTGACTTTGACCTCCGCAGCCTTCAGCCTGACCAGCGGCTAGAAAACCTTCTGCAACACGTGAATGCTGAGGACTTTGAGAAGCAGAACGAGGAGGCCCGGAGGACCAATCGGCAGGCTGAGCTCTTTGCCCTTTACCCATCAGTGGACGAGGTAGGTGCCACTGTCTCCATATGGGAGAATTTCAGTAAAGACACAGAGAGGGCCACAAGGGAGATTTTACTGTTCATTATGACTGACAGCAGTCCATGATATCCGGATGCCTAACTGTATGATTTCTGGGGCTGTGTTTTCCACTGAAGCAAGCCTGTGTCACAGCAAGCTAATTATTGATTATCAAACAGATGAGATTCTGATAATAATAACTAGGACCTTTATCACATTTTATAAAACATGTTCATTGATACTATCTCATTTAATCCTCAAAACGTTTCAAGGGTCCACATGCAGTAATCTCATTCAGCAGGTCAAGCCCATTCAGTTATTTGGGGTATGTTTTGCAATGAATCTATCAAAACATATGTTGCTTAAACTGTGATGTTATTTAGTACTTTGTTAAGATTTTCTTTTTAAAATTTATTTTAGAATTGTGGAGTACAGATGAGGGTTTGCTGCATAAATAGGCTGCATGCAGGTGAAGTTTGGGTTTCTAGCTGGTCCTCCCTCCCCTGGTAGTGGATCAGATATCCATTGTGCTGCCATATGCTCCCCTCCCTCCTCATTCTCTCCCTCCCCTGGCAGGGTCCTGTGACTGCCGATCCCACCTTTGTGCTAATGTGACTAGTGTTCAGGGCCCGCTTATGAGTGAGAACATGCAGTATTCAGTTCTTTGTTTTTGTGATCACTTAGTATGATGGTCTCCAGTTCCATCCAATTTGCTGTGAAGGCCATGATTTTGGTTTTCTTTGTGGCTACATGATATTCCATCATGTATATGTACCAAATTTTCTTTATCCAGTCCACCTTTGAGGGGCATCTGGGTTGGTTCCATGTTTTGGCTATTGTGAATAGTGTTAACCAATGTAGAAGAGAATTTTTTTTTAATGGTCTCTATGAGCAACCAGAGAGACCTGCTTTGAAATATTCCGGTACATGATGATCACAGTTACATCACTGTCGTCATCTTTATGTATTGAAGCTGACCCAGAACAATTGGATAAGACTTTTTCCTGTGGTCACTGGCTGGGACACTTTGGATGGAATGAGGGAATGCCCACTATTCAAAGTCTTGCATCTGTTTAGGCTCTTAGACTTTATAGGAGGCTCTCATTTTTTCCTCCTGTATGTTGGGTTATCTCCGTTTCTGAGTCTTGCCAGAACAGATTGCTGTGATATTTCTACTGTCTAAATTTTATTAAAAGTCCAATTGCAAGAAACAAGATTTGGGGAAACTTTACCTAAAAGATATGCCATCCATCTATGCTTCTAAATATTTGAAATGTGATCCTCAGACGAAGCAAGACCATCAAAGAGCCTAATGCCCTTCCACTGTGAATTGTGTTTGCTGACCTGTCCTTCCAGGAGCTTATGACTAATCAGCAAAGAAGACAATAAAGAAAACAGCATCTTGACATATTATGTCACGTCCACATAAAAATATTGTGGTGGACAATTGACTGCTCATCGTCTAGCACCCCCCTCAATGAGAGTCTAGAGAGAAATTAGCTGGGCACAGTGGTTCATGCCTGTAATCCCAGCATTTTGGGAGGCAGAGGCAAAAGGATTGCCTGAGCTGGGGAGTTTAAGACCAGCCTGGGCAACATGGCGAGACCTCGTCTTTACAATAAATCAAAAAAAGTAGCTGGATGTGGTGGTGTGCACCTGTAGTCCCAGCTACTCGGGAAGTTGAGGCAGAAGGATCACCTGAGACCATCAGGTCAAGGCTGTGATAGTTGTGAGTGTGCCACTGCACTCCAGCCTGGGTGACACAGTGAGACTCCGGCTTAATAATAATAATGATAATAACAATAACAATAAATAAATAAATAAATAAAACGAAATTATTCCTCAAATCTTCAGACAAAGAAGTACTGTGCTTCCACTGAAGTAACATGCATACTTACAGATTTTGCTCATCTCATAACCAACTCTCTCACATTCTTTACTTAGAGTAAATATCTGCTCGCCTCTACCAAATGTGGCAGCTTACTGATTAGTGTCCTGCATTTACTCCAATTTCCTTTTCTTGTTTTAATCCTTATTTTCTAACCATCATTGTTTTCTTATCTATTTGTTTTATTTGCAGTGTCAGCAGCCTCAAATCCTCTTCTGAATGAGGCAGATTAAAAATAAATTATCTCACTTATATGTGGAGTCTTTATAAATGGGTCTCTTAGAAACAGAGGGCCGGGCTCGGTGGCTTAGTCTGTAATCCCAGCACTTTCTTTGGGAGGCCGAGGTGGGTGGATTGCCTGAGCCCATGGGTTCGAGAACTGCCCGGGCAACTTGGCGAGACCTCATCTCTACAATAAATCAAAAATTAGCTGAGTGTGGTAGCGCGCATCTGTAGTTTCCACTGCTTGAAAGGCTGAGGCAGAAGGATCACCAGAGCCCAGCGGGTTGAGGCAGCAGTGGTCGGAAACATGCCACTGCCCTCCAGTCTGGGTGATGGAGTGGGACTCCGACTCAAAAAAAATGAAAAAGAGAATAGAAAGGTACTTACCTGAGGCCATGAGGAGTGGGAGCAGATGTTGATCAAAGGGTATAAAATTTCAGACTGAAGGAATAAGTGTTAGTATCTATGGCACTGTATGATGACCACAGTTAATAATATGTATTGTATATTTCAAAATTGCTTTAAAAATTTCAAAAATTTTAGTGTTCTCACCACACACACAAAAAATAAGCTAATGTGATAAATACATTAATTAACTTGATTTAATCTTTATGCCATGTATCAAAACATCACACTGTGCTCCATAAATAAATGCAATTATTATTCATCAATTTTAAAAAGTAAAATTTTAACAATAAAAATTTTAAACAATAAATAAAGTATCAATAATATGGGCAATGTTATCATCACTGTTCCTCAGATTAGAAAGCAAGAATCACCCATTAAATTACCAACATCATTCTTCTCAGACCTGGAAATGCCAATACAGAAATTCATATGGAAACATAAATGACCACAAATAGCCAAAACAATCTTTAGTAAAAGAAACAAGTCAGGAGGTATCACACTTCCAGACTTCAAACTTTACTATAAAGCTACAATAATCAAAACAGCCTGTTATTGGTACAAGAACAGGCATATAGACCAATGGAACAGGATAGATATTCCGGAAGCAAAACCTCAGTTTCTCAACCAACTCATTTTGACAAAGCCTCCAACAACAACCACTGGGGAGAGGAGAACCTATTCAGTAAGTGGTGCTGGAAAAACTGAATGATCACATGCAGAAGATTGAAACAGGACCCCAACCTACCACCATACGCAAAAATTAACTCTAAATGGATCAAAGACCTAAACATAAAACCTCAAACTATAAGAATCTTAGAAAATACAGGAGACGCCCTTATGGAAATTGGAATCGAACCAATTCCTGATCAAAGCCCTAAGTGCCCATACATAAGAAATAAGATAGACAAGCGGGACCTCATCAAACTGATGAGCTTCTGCAAAGCAAAAGAAACCATCAAGAGAGCAGGGAGACAACCCACAGAATGGGAAAAAATATTTGCCAACTGTATATCTAACAAAGGCCTAACAGCTAGGATCTACAAGGAACACAAGCGTGCTGAAAGGAAAAAACAAACAGCCCCATTAAAAAGTGGGCAAAAGACATGAATAGACACTTCCCAAAAGAAGATATATGGGCAGTCAACAGACACATGAAAACGTGCTCAGCCTCACTGATCATCAGAGAAATGCAAATCAAAACCACATTGAGATACCACCCATAAGAATGGCCATCATTCATAAAACAAACAACAGATGCTGGCAAGGATGCAAAGAAAAAGGAATGCTTCTACACTGCTGGTAGCAATGCAAACTAGTGCAACCTCTTTGGAAGACAGTGTGGCAATTTCTGAAAGAACTAGAAATTGACCTTCCATATGATCCAGCAATCCCCCTATTGGGAATATACCCAGAGGAACTGAAATCATTCTACAAAAAAGATACCTGCACATGCATGTTCATTGCAGCTCTACTCACAATAGCAAAAACATGGAACCAATCATGCTGCCCATCAAAGCTGGAGTGGATTTTTTTAAATGTGGTATATATACACAATGGAATATTATGCAACCATAAAGAAGGACAAACATATAGACTTCGCAGCAACTTGGATGGATTTACAGTCGATCATACTCAGTGATCTATCACAGAAACAAACAAGAGAGTACCATATGTTCTCACTCATAAGTGGACCTTGAGCAATTATCATAACACTATAAGAAAGGAATTGGTGCCGGGCTCGGTGGCTCAACCTATAATCTCACGCCTTTGGGAGGCTGAGGTGAGTGGATTGCCTGAGCCCGCGGGTTCGAGACCCGCCTGGGCAACTTGGTGAGACCTCATCTCTACGATAAATCAAAAAAAATTAGCTGGGCATTGTAGCACGCACCTGTAGTTCCAGCTACTTGGAATTCTGAGGCGGAAGGATCGCCAGAGCCCAGCAGGTCGAGGCTGTGGTGGCTGGGAGCAGCCACTGCACTCCAGTCTGGGTGACGGAGTGAGACTCCAACTCAAAAAAAAAAAAAAAAAAAGAGAATGTAAAAAAAAATAAAAAAAAGAAAGAAAGGAATTGGTAGTAGTAGGAAACTGCCAGGGGAGGGGGGTGGAATTGGCAGTTGAGGGAAACTACCAGGGGAGGGAGAGACACACCACATCAACAAAGGTACCTGTGTAATGAACATTTGTATACCTAACCCTAAATTGTACCCACATCTTAAAATAAAATAAAATAAATAATAAAATTTTAAAAAGGTAAGAATCAGAGAGATTAAACAGCTTTTTAAAGACTCAACAGAAAAATTAAATCATAAAATGGGGACCCTAACCCATTAACTCCAAATTTCATGTTTGCTCGTTTATATATCTATGTAGGCTACATATAACTGAAATCCAAAGATAAGCTGTTTTTTTTTTTTTTTTTTGCTGGACACAGTGGTTCAAGATCTGTCTGGGCAACAAAGTGAGACCCTGTCCCTACAAAAAATACAAAAATTAGCTGGGCATGGGTGGTGCATGCCTGTAGTCCCAGCTACTTGGGAGGCTGAGGCAGAAGGATTGCTTTAGCCCAGGATGTCAAGGCTATAATGAGTTGTAATTGTGATTGTGCTGCAGCACGCCAGCCTGGGTGACAGAGTAAAACCCTGTCTCATAACATTATCCATAACATTACAACTTTTTACCAGACTTTTCAAAAAATATTAAATCTGACTGATTTCACCTTTACTTGCCTTCCTCTTCCTCCCACTTCTGTATTGTTGATGCTGACATGTACCAAAGGAACCCAAAGTGGACATGAGGAGAGAGAGAGCAATTAACTGGGGGATGGAGAAAATCTCTGATGAGGCATTAACTTGTCAAAGTCTCCCTGGTGTTATTAGATGGGAGGATGTCCCATCTGAATTGATTAAAAGAATGAACACAGACTGTTTTTGAAGCAGCTTTGTTTCATGGTCTTTGAAACGGTGCAAACACTCAGTTGGGACTGAAAGTTATAATCTAGAGGTGGTCCTATTGGGATCTTTTATAGAGTAGAGAGGAGAGCTTTGTAATTAGTGTACCAGTTATTCATACTTTGGTGTGTCTAAAATGCTTGAGGGCCTCTATTCCAGCCCTTTAATATCTTAAATCTGTTCTCACAGAAATTGCACTTGTAAACTGTACTTTCTCTAAAGAAAGTTCTATGGAAGAAAGGAAAATTTCTGTCTACTCTGAAATGATTGCAAATGCTGATTTTTTTGATGACACATTAATCAGATTTTTTAATATTATCATTAATTTATTTCCCAGTAAGGAAAGTTGGAAGAGAAGTAAATTATTATTTTGACTGAGCCTACAGGAAAGGTAAAAGTGGAACTCAACCACCAGGCTTCTACAAGGCCAGTTCTAGCCCTGATTCGCTCTGATGCTAGAAAAGTAGCTTATGTGCTGATCCCTAAGTAGGATACCACTGTACTCCATATTCCAAAAGAGTTTGCTGAGAGCTCCTGGTTACAAGTGGCAGAACCCAACTGAGAGCCTATTAAGAAAAAAAGAAAGGGGGGGGGAGAGGGGAGTACTTCTTGGCTCATATAATGCAGTCACACATAGGCAAATGTGGAGTCAACCTCAAGAACCATTGGGTCAGTATATAGAAGAACATCTCTCTCATGCCTTCTCTTTCTCTCTCATTATCTCTTTATTCCCTTAATTTATGTATATCTCTCTGGATGATGAAAACAGCAGGTATCCACGAATGCATCATATTTTCTCTTGCTGCTTCTTTGGAAGTTAGTTCCTATTTTGGATAGTTGTAAAGGCTCAAGAAATTCGTATAGATTAGAAGAGACTGAGAAAATACATCATCCAAAGGTCAGATGTGGGCCTTGTTTAGATCCTGATTAACAAACTAACTATAAAAAAAAAATTGTGCCAGCTAGGAAATTTGAAACTGACAAAATTATTCAGTGGCAATAGAAATGATTGTTAATTTTTAGGAGTAATAATGGCATTATGTGTTTTTAAAGTTCTTATCTTTTAGAGATACGTTCTGAAATACTTTCAGATAAGTTTATATGATTCTGGGAACTTGCCTCTAAATAATCCAATATTGAGTGGGGTAGGATAGTAAGGGGGAAAAAAGATGAAACCATGCTGCCCATGAGTGGGAATTGTTGAAGCTGGGTGATGAATAAATGGTGGTTCGTTGTATGGTTCTCCCTACTTTTATATAAGTTTAAAATGTTCCAAATGAAAAGCTTTTTGAAAAAGGATTCCAAAGATTAAAATCCAGACCAAAGGTAATCTTAGAAATCCTTGGATATCTTCACTTTGAGGTTGTTTTCTAATTAGAGGGGAATCTTCCCTTCAGATGTATCTGCTCTGATCATCCTAAAAGTTCCAGCTGCTCTGAGGGAGACCAACTCAGTGTAGTGTCAGTACAGTGTCTCCTCTGAAACAAACTCAGCATTTCCACCCAGGAAGATGGCCAACTATAACCACAAGGAATAGTGCTGAAGGGAGTCTGAAATCAGTGTAGTGGTGAGTTTACCACTTTCATCACTTTACCCAACTGAAGAGATATTCACCAGGAAAGTGACATTATTGCTATTCGTAAAAATGTTATAGTTGCCCTGGGATATTTGGTAGCAAGCTTCCAGCATTTATTGCCCAGGAATAGACAGACATGACCCCGTTCTTTGGGCCCTTGTGATCAGCAGACCACTTACCAGTACTTGGATAGCCTACTGCAAGACTGGGAAGTAACATTTTCAAGGATTTGCACTGTTTATTTTTGCATATTTGAATATAATTAAGATATAGTGTTAGTTCAGATTTAAATGTTAAAATTAAAATAGGGACTTTATATTTCTCTGTAAGTATTTAGTTCTCTGTGGTAAAATAGACAGTCATTGCTCTTAATTTGCCATTACGCAACTGTCCTATACCTAGAACTTTATCAAGTTCTAGCTGCATATGTCTGTACAGAACCTGTCGATTCAACCTCGGATCTCTATAATCTACTTAAGAAAGCAATGAACTAAGAAAGAGACTCTATATGATGGTTTACAGCCTTAACCACACCATTGTGACGCAGATCTCAAGTCTGAAACTCATGTATTTAAAAGCCCTTGAGCAGAAGAAATATTCTGAATGTGTATTTAAAGGCGGGGTGGGCAACAATAGGCATAAGATTTTGCAATGCCATCTGGTGGATGTTACTAAGCCACGTACATGTTCACATTTCCTTCCTTCCTCCTTCAGTCTCTTTGTCTTAACTGCTTGGGTTTATGAAAGAGAAAATGTCTGCTGCAAATGCTAACTTTGAAGGTTGGGGGTTGGATGACAAACTCTTATAAAAGGTCGGCTGTTATTCTGCCATTAAACAAAGCAAATGGAAGCTGGCTTTAGCTGTGGAGGGCAGCCTTCCCATCCCAGGTTAACTCTAATTGGACCTCCCCATGAAATTCACTAATGATTTTCTTTATAATATGATTAATAATAGGAGGATGCTGTGGAAATACGTCCAGTACCAGAATGTCCTAAGGAACATCTGGGGAACAGAATATTGGTCAAGTTGTTGACCCTGAAGTAAGTATCAACAAACATACTACTACTACTACTACTACTACTACTACTACTACTACTACTCCAGCTTTGAGATTTATCTTGCCTTTTAGCTATTAACTGTGTCTTTATCATCAGATTGAATCAGGGAGGTGGCCCCATGTAGAATAGTGGAAAGAGTAGAGTTTGAAGTCTATGCCTGGATTCTGTTCCTACCAAGCCTTTGACATTCATTCTTCTACAGTAGGGAAGGCAACACAAGTATCTATTAACATTAGGCATGGAAGGTAATCGAATGAAATGGCCTACGTTTTTTAAAGTAACAGTAAAGTCACTGGTGTGTTGGAGCCAACTCGTACAAACTAATTCACGAGAGTTGATAGTGCACGTCTTTTTCCATTTCTGTGTTCAGTGAAGTCACATCGGTAACTCTAAATTGGCCATGACGAAGTATTTACAACATACAAAGCAGCAAATGCCACAAATTAGCACCTTTTCCCCCAGAGAATGCTTGTTAAACATTTACTAGCACACCACTGTTGAAACACAATGGTAAATGGAACTGAAGCCTAGTCTGGTGTCAGGACAATAGGGAGAGGTGGGGACTGTAGCAAACTATGTTAAGGTGGCACTCACTACTAGTTACAGACAACTCTTGCCATCCAAATAAACTGGAACATTTTCGCCTATTGTCTTATTTCTTTTTTCTCAAAAGAAGTTGAAAACCCAGATTTTTCTGCATAATTTCCTGACTCCTTAAATATTTTCTCTTTTTATTTTTTAAGCACCACACGATTCAAACAAAACTTGTTTGCAGTCCACAAGTTTCACCTTGTGGGCTAATTGTTACATCTACTTTAAAGCAGTTGTCTCCAAACTTTTTGATTGTGTAGTTTTATAGTTTAAAAAGTTGCATATCCTCTATATACATATATTAATTCATATATTAATTTTGTACTTGTATATTAAAATATGCACTAAGTTATAGAACATACATAAAAAGAATTGTTAAAGGATGAACTAAATAAATCTAAATAACTTCTAGTATCTTCTTCGTGTCCTCCAATGGCTTGTCTTGTGTGCTTCCACACTTCTTGTCCTCTTTGCAGACTGCTACTTTAGAGAATTAGTTCTCCCACTCCAAATCCATAGACACTTTGGAAAATACTAAAGTTGTAAATACTGTGCCTAAGTGAAAGTTCATAAGCATAACATTTTTTTCATATGCCATTGGGAGGGTCATTTATCTCTCAAAATCAACTCATGGATCTCTTAAGCAACACCTGGCTTGCAATTAGGCATCTGGATTCTGGACTCCAGGCTTTGTTTCAACCCTGGGAACTTCTCTGGGATTCTGAGTTCGTACCTAGAAATGAAGCTGTTAGACCAGATGGTCTCAAGGTTTCTGCCTACCATAAACTTCTGCGATCTTGACGCGTAACCTCCCCTGAGTTCTTCTGCCTCAGAACACAAGCCAACAAGGTTGCTCACACCGTTTTGGGTGCCCTCTTGATGTCATAGCTTCCTCCCCCTGGTCATTTCTACCAGTGGGAGCGTTAGGGCCTTTCGTCTTATAAACAGGAATGAACAGCCCATAAACCAACTCTGTATCAAGCAATGGGCACATTAAAACCCCAGTCCTTGCCAGCCGACTCGGAAGTGGGAGCTTCCTCGCCTGTCAGGTCAGGTGGAGAGCTGAGTGGAAGTGGCTGTTCCCCTCTGCATTGTTTAGGAAGTCTACCCTATTGTCTGAGGCACTCACCCGCCCCCACAGGATGCACAGTCAGGCTACTTTTAGATGCAGAGCGATGCAATTTGGAATTGGAGCAATTCTTCCTATGATGCTTGTCACCAAGTCTTCTAGACCTCTTCAATAAATAAAAGGCAGCTGTTCTCATAGGCAGGAAAACATAGCCCACTAAGATAGACATGCTTTTTTTTTTCCTTGTTTAGAGATAGGGTCTTACTCTGTCTCCCAGGCTGGAGTGCAGTGGTACAATCATAGTTCACTGTAGCCTCAAGTTCTTGGGCGCAAGCAATCCTTCCATCTCAGCCTCCTGAGTAAGTGGGACTACAGGCGTGCCACCATGCCTAACTAACTTTTTTATTTTTATTTTTTGTGGATATGGGGTCTTGCTTTGTTGCCCAGGCTGATCTCAAACTCCTGAGCTCATGCGATCTTCCTGCCTCAACCCACCAAAGCACTGAGATTTCAGCTGTGAGCCACCATGTCAGGCTGACTTGTGTTATTATTATTGTTTTTTAATGGAGTCACTTGAATTTCTCTTAATGAAAATTGTCAAGTGCAATATCTAGTGATGTTTAGCCACCTGCCAAAGCAGAAATTAAGTCGAAATGATGTATTTTCCCAGTGTACTTGGTCTGCTTAAGTGTTTAAAATAGATTCCAGGCCAGGCTCGGTGGCTCAGCCTGTAATCCTGCGCTTTGGGAGGCCAAGGTGAGTGAATTGCCTGAGCCCGTGGGTTCGAGACGCGCCTGGGCAACTTGGCGAAACCTCATCTCTACAATAAATCAAAAATATTAGCCGGGCATGGTAGCATGTGCCTGTAGTTCCAGCTACTTGGAAGGCTGAGGCAGAAGGATCGCTGGAGTCCAGCAGGTCGAGGCTGTGGTGGCCGGGAGCATGCCACTACACTCCAGTCTGGTTGACAGTGAGATTCCAACTCAAAAAATAATAATAACAAAATAAAATAAAATCAATTTCATACTAACATATACCTGCAAGAGAAGAGAAGAACTAAAGAGATGACCCTAGGTATAACCCCACTCTGAATAAACTGAGTAAAAGAAACATTCGTGAAAATACATATAGTAGAGACTTAAGGGTAAATATTAATAGCAGATGTTTCCCCACTGACACTGATATGCAGAATTCTGTTTATAATACTATAGATTTTAGCAGCTAGGAAATTTTTTATGTTGTAGAGCTCTGTACCTGCCTCTGTACTGCTTTTGAGAAATATATAGTGCCTCAAGTATACAGAAAGAATTAAGCTGGTGCCAGTTCTGCAAATGTCTGTAGCAGTAAGATGCCAAGAGGATGACAATAAAGTATTTTGCTGTTTTATATTTTAAGTGAGGAAATCTTTTAAATTTTTTAAATTTTTTTTAATTTTAAAGATATGGGGTACAACTCAGGGTTAGGTATACAAATGTTCACTAGCCAGGTACCCTTGGTGATGAGGTGTGCCCCTCCCTCCCATGGTAGTTTCCCTCAACTGCCAATCCCACCCCCCTCTTCTGGCAGTTTCCCACTACTGACAATCCCTTTCTTATAGTATTATGATAATTGCTCAAGATCTGCCTCTGAGGGAGCACATATGGTACTCTGTTCTTTGTTTCTGTGATAGATCACTGAGTATGATCGACTCTAAATCCATCCAAGTTACTGCGAAGTCCATATGTTTGTCCTTCTTTATAGCTGCATAATATTCTATTGTGTATATGTACCACTTTTTTTTTATCCAGTCCAGCTTCGATGGGCGGCATGATCGGTTCCATGTTTTTGCTATTGTGAATAGAGCTGCAACAAACAGGCATGTGCAGGTATCTTTTTGGTAGAATGATTTGAGTTCCTCCGGGTATATTCCCAATAGGGGGATTGCTGGGTCCTATGGAAGGTCAATTTCTAGTTCTTTCAGAAATTGCCACACTGTCTTCCAAAGAGGTTGTACTAGTTTCCATTCCCACCAGCAGTGTAGAAGCGTCCCTTTTTCTCCACATCCTCACCAGCATCTGTTGTTGTTTATTTTATTAATGATGGCCATTCTTACTGGGGTTAGGTGGTATCTCAATGTGGTTTTGATTTGCATTTCTCTGATGATTAGTAAGGCTGAGCACTTTTTCACGTGTCTGTTGGCTGCCCATGTATCTTCTTTTGGGAGCTGCCTATTCGTGGTTTTTGCCCACTTTTTAATGGGGCTGTTTGTTTTTTTCCTTTGGGCACGTTTGAGTTCCTAGATGTTAGACCTTTGTTAGATATACAGCTGGCAAATATTTTTTCCCACTGTGAGGGTTGTCTCCCTGCTCTCTTGGTGATTTCTTTTGCTTTGCAGGAGCTTGTCAGTTTGATGAGTTCCCACTGGTCTATCTTATCATTTATGGTATGGGGACTTGGGGTTTTGATCACAAATTGGTTGCCAGTTCCAATTTCCATAAGGGTATCTCCTGCATTTTCTAAGATTCTTATAGTTTGGGGTTTTACGTTTAGGTCTTTGATCCATTTAGAGTTAATTTTTGTGTATGATGATAGGTAGGGGTCCTGTTTCAATCTTCTGCATGTGATCAGTCAGTTTTCCCAGCACCATTTACTGAATAGGTTCTCCTCTCCCCAGTGGTTGTTGTTGGAGGCTTTGTCAAAGATGAGTTGAGTGAGAAATTGGGGCTTTGCTTCCGGAATCTCTATCCTGTTCCATTGGTCTGTATGCCTGTGAAAATCTTTTAATTTAAGACTTAACATCATCTTATGCAAAGTAACCTCAACCCTTAGGAGTCTTCTGGGTTGTTTAATGTGCATAAAATGTACCCAGGGTGTTTGTTTTAAACACAGATTTTGAAACCACCTCCCTCAAAAGCTTCTGGTTCAGTAGGTCACAGGTGGAACCAAGGAAGTTGCGTGTTTGACAAACTCTTCCTTTGTTTCAAAATGCTAGTTTCTGGGGCCTGTACTTGGAGAAACACTTGTAGAAAAAGCCTAGGTTTTGCAGTCATCAATGGCTGGGCTCAAAACCTGACTGTGCCACTTCCTAACTTTGTGACCTTTGACTACTTCCTCAATCTTCCTGAACTTCAGTGTCTTTATGTATAAAATAGGGATAATATCTGCTTTATACTGTTGTTATGAAGAGTCAGGAAGTTGATTTGTGTAAAGCACTTATCACAGCACTATTGTAAGTCTTTACAAATGTCAATTCTCTTTTTCTTTCTCTGAACCACAAAGAATTTACCAGTCGGTACCTACCTAAGTATATCACAGCAATATTCAGATTCTTTGTATATTAGGAAGTCCACAATTCAGTACAGGTTGACTATGCTGGACAACAGCTAAATGAGCCTACATATGGGAAAGCCACCAATTAATGTACTACTATCTCATAATAGGAAAAATAATCTCAGAAATCCTCAGTATTGGGGTTTTGGTGGTAAAATGTATATACCATAGAATTTACCATTTTGGCAGTAGGTGGGAAACTGCCAGGGGAGAGAGGGGATGGGATTGGTAGTTGAGGGAAACTGCAAGGGGAGGAAGGGGCACACCTCATCAACAGGGGTACCTGCATAATGAACATTTATATACCTAACCCTGAATTGTATCCCTCATCTTTAAAATTAAAAAAAGAAGAGTCTACCATCTTAACAATTTTTAACATACAGTTCAGTGGCATTAAGTACAGTCATATTATTCTGCAGCCATCACCACCATCCAGCCACAGAAATTATTCTCTTCCCAAACTGAAATTCCATACCCATTAAACAATAATTCTTTATTCTCTCTACTCCCCAGCCCCTGGCAACCAACCACCATTCTACTTTCTGTCTCTGAATTTGATTGTGCTAGGTACCTCCATACAGGTGTAATTAGACAATCTTTGTCCTTTTGTGACTGGCGTATTTTACTTAGCAAAATGTCCTCAGCTTCATCCATGCTGCAACATGTATCCATGTCCTTCCTCTTTAAGACTGAATGATATTTCACTGTATGAATATAGTCTCATAAACATTTTGATTATCTGTCATATATAGCTGTCTTCGGATGGACACTGGATTGCTTTCACCTTTTGGCTATTGTGAATAATGCTACTGCTTGACATTTTTAAAGTGTATTCACACACATTGTCTTACATGATCCTTAACAGTAACCTGGAAAACAGGAAGGGCAAGTTGTTTTTCCTCATTTGATAGACAAATAAATGGTACTGGGAAAGGTGAGTAACCTGATTAGGATCCCAGAAGTAGCAGGCGAAAGAGGGACAGAGGCCAGGTCTCTGACTCAGTGCCCTGTGAACCTACCATTATGCCAAACTACCTTATTGCTAAAGGTGCCATTTGGCCAACTGTCCCTTTTGTCTGTGCTTATACTCTGTCCAAATGTACTTCTAAAATGTCTTCTTTTGAGACAAAACTATCCATTGATAGGCCATCCCCTCACACATGCCTGGAGACAAAATATGGCCTAATTTGCATGATCTCTGTGGTAATGATGGACCAGGGTCCCTTTACTGGTGCTGTTAGTGGGCAGTGTCCAAGGTCATGGGTTGTTAAGCTGAGAAACTTGGAAAATGCTCTTCTGTGTTCCATGTGCACCTATAACATCGGCCAGGATTATGCTTTGGGGATATGTTTGCCTCCAACCCACCATTTCAAGGGGAATTGGCAATTAGGACCAATATGAGGGCTATATATATAGTGAAATATAAACAAGTCCATTACGTAATACAGAGACTCTAATCTCTGAAAACATGGCAGCCTCGATGATAAAAAGTTGGATCAACCTGAAGGTCCATTTAGCCCACTCTCTCTTGCAGTGCTACCAAAAGCAGTTTGGGGGGAGATATTCCAAAACATCTGCCATGTTTGGGTAACATTTCACCATGATCTCAAATGATTAGGCATGAACCTCTCATATTTTTCTCCATTAATATTCCACTGTGATTCTCATGTATCTAGAGTTTTCCAAATGTTTCCGGAGACTATTCACATTTTAAACTAATTTATATATCCAGGCATTTTCAGAAAATTCAAAGTAATCTAAAGGAAAGCCACATCGATTTTTCTCTTTCTCTGATAGGTTTGAGATTGAAATTGAGCCTCTGTTTGCCAGCATTGCCCTATACGACGTTAAAGAAAGGAAAAAGGTAAGAGAGCAAAGAATGACCCATCCTTGAGTTGCACATATTATTTATAATTATTTGGGTTTATATTTTTAAATCCTACTTCTATGCAGCAATACCACATCAGATTTGAAATCAAATGACCTTTGGTGGGTGTAACTCTGTTGCCTTTGCGTTTTTCAAGCAGTAATCTGAGATGCTCATGTATATTGTTTGAAGAATCTTTGAGGAAAAGGCTTAGTGGAGGTGGTGTCCTGGTTGGGGTAGAGAGAAGAATGAGATAGTCAGCACATGGGATATGTGTAAAACAAACCAATTTAAATATATTTTGAACAAACTTAGTTATGCATGAATGTTTCCTCCATTTGAAAGTTCTTTGCACTGTGAAGGAGGCATATCATGAATGGAAGGGCTCTTGTGTGGTCAAGATCTGCATCTGTCACAGGGTGAAGACCTCACCGACTATACCATGCTTTTAACGGAAACAGTGACCAAGATTTCTCCATTCTTGTTTTAATGTTCAGTCATTTTGTATCTCCCTGAGGAGAACAGAAATAGCAAAACCAGAGTAGGACGGGTGCTGCCTATCTCTCTGTACTCATAACCATTCTGTATTTAAGGAAACACGTATCTCTTATATAGATATGAATTAGCACTGAGATTTGTATTAGGGCAAGTTAACTGCTAATATGAGTAGACTCCCAAATTAGTGGTTTAAAACAGTAATTCTCAAACCTGAGCATTTATCATTGTCACCTGGAGGACTTGTTAAAACATAGCTTGCTGGGCTTCACCCCCAGAGTTTCTGATTCGGTAAATCTGGGTGGGGCCTGAGAATGCTAACAGATTAGATTGCCTGGTGATGCTAAAGCTGCTAGTCAGGGGACCACATTTTACTTAACAATCCAAGGTTGGTTGGGACAGGGTTGGTTGCCAATCATTCAGATTGGCAGTGGCTCCTTCTTCTATATGTGTTTTCCCAAAATCATTTTTGTCACAGCCATTAGTGCATCACCTTGAAGTTTGACATATCACTTCTGCCCGCAATTCATTGGAGAGAATTTTAGTCATATGATCAGCCATCACTGGAAGGAAGGCTGGTGGTAAATGTAGTCTCTGTCTGGATAGCCATTTCTCACTAAAACTCTCTTGGTGATGAAGGGAAGAGACCAACTATACAGTAGCTCTTAAGCAGCACTACAATAAGCAAGCCAAAGAGCACTGTCATGTCATGCCCTTGCTCAAATCTTTAATAGGTCCTCACTACCTACAACGTTTTTTGTTTTTTGGTGGTGGTTTTTTTTTTGAGCCTTTCTGTTGACCAGGCTGGAGTGCAGTGATGCAATAACAGCTCCCTGCAGCTTTGACCTCCTGGGCTCAAGTGATTCTCCCACCTCCATCTCCCAAGTAGCTAGGATGATGGGCACATGCCTCCACACCCAGCTAATTTTACTTTTTGTAAAGACAAGTTCTTGGTATATTGCACAGGCTGGTCCTGAACTCCTGGCCTCAAGTCATCCTCCCGCCTCAGCCTCCCAAAGTGCTGGAGTTATAGGCATGAGCCACGGCACCCAGCCTACTTTCTACAACATTAGCAAACTCTTTAGCTTCCATGCCAGGCTTTCTTCCACATGAAGCTCATCTATCTTCTTTCCCTCCTTTGCCTATGCAGAGTCAAGCTGGACTACTAACTGTTAAATAAGGTCCCTCTGGCGTTCCAGCCTCTGAGATATTTATCTGTGCTGTCCTTTTTCTCTTGGTATGCCTCACCCTCCACCTCTGTCCATGAGGATCCTCTAAGGCCCATTCATCTCCAATGCCTCTTCCATGAAAAACTTTCCTCAATACCCCAACTGGAAACAACCTGTCACCACTCTGTGGAGCTTCCCTAGTGCTTCTTTGTGTTCATGCAGTGACTTATATTTTGTTTTTACTATAGTTAGTTACATGCCTTCCCTGTTCCTCATTTTTATTGTAAATGAATTGGGAATAGAGTCAATGTTCTACTCTTCCGTAGTGAAGTACCTAGCACATTACTGATACTCAGGAAATACTGGTAGATCCATAGAAATGTAAATGTTTCAAAGAACATTTCTCAAATAACTCCAAACTATCTAGAAATTGTGGCAAACTATTTATCAGATTTTTCCAGCAGTCACTTGTCTTAAACAATGTCTACAATTTCACTTATTCCTTTGGTGAATTTTTTTTTTTTTTTTTTTTGTGAAATTCTTTGTGGCTTTTTCACTCCTTTTTCGCATGGTTAGACCATGAATGCATCAAGCCTAACTTGTTTTTCACTTTGCTGCTTATTTACAGATCTCAGAAAATTTTCACTGTGACCTGAACTCTGATCAGTTCAAAGGATTTCTTCGAGCCCACACACCTTCAGTGGCCACCTCAAGTCAGGCAAGATCAGCAATCTTTTCAGTCACCTACCCATCCTCAGATATCTACCTAGTAGTCAAGGTAATTAAGCACAATCTGGCTGGCACATTCTGATGTTTCCATTGTGTTAGTCCCAGCACATGTTTGGGGTGAAAGAGACTTCAGAATGTGGCTACATGTCCTCTATGACAGTGGTCCTCAACCTTTTTGGCATCAGGGATCGATTTTGTGGAAGATAATCTTTCCACAGACTGGGGTGGGGGATGAGGATGGAGTGGTCATCAGGCATTAGAGTCTCATAAGAAGCATACAACCTAGATCCTTCACATAGGCAGTTCACAGTAGGGTTACATGCTCCTATGAGCATCTAGTACCACTGTTGATCTGACAAGAAGTGGAGCTCCGCTCACCTGCCATTCACCTGTTGTGAGGCCTGGTAGCCTACAGATTCCAAAGAATTCGGGTAACTTGGAGGCTACTTACCAAATGGCAGATGTCTTTTCATTCTAATTTCCTTTAAACCATTTGACAAAGACTGTGAGAAATTATTATAGCTTGAGGAGAACTTATTTAAGCTTGTGGGAAGTTAAATGTTTATTGTTGTCAAACTTTAATGTGTGTCCTTTTCATTGCAATATTACTTAGCTATACAGGAAAATTAACTTAAAATGCACTATGGCAGCCCTGTCATTGAATTCAAAATTCTCTCTCAGCCTGGGAAACCAATACTAGTTCTGTAGAGCCAGATTGTATTTCAAACTCTACTTCTCAGTGGATGACTTTAATTTGGTTACTATCACTTAGTAAATATGTTCCAAAATTTTCAAATGTATAATTGCATTCATTTGGCATAGTAGGCGCACCAAAGTGTCTGGATATAATTAAGAAATTTAAATCTACACAACAAGAAAGTTCATGATTTGCTTTGTTTTGTTTTACTGTAATGCCATCATTGTTGCTTCCTTCCCTTTAAATATAGAGTAAATGGTGTTATACTATTTAGTACATCCAGGCAGACATCATTCAATAAGGAGGGGCTTATTTCTTTCTTGTTTTTATTACCAAGCTGAACATCAGAATTGTAACTGTACTTTGGATTCAAGATTTTGTGAAGATAAAAGGGTTTGTGAAGTTTGGAGAGTGAGAATGGGAGAGTGAACTGAAGCTTTAAAAAAAAAATGTTTAAAAATAGGCATTTCTCCTTCTTCCAGATACTGAGGAACCCTATCCTGTATGTTCCATGCTAACACTACTAGTACACAAAGCTGTGACGTTCCCAGTTCTTTCTTCAGGGTTCTAATTAAAAGCTTCTTAATCTTTGTTCAAAATTCATTCTAAAGACCACATTTTTTAGTCCATTGACCTCATGGAAAAATCCATTTCCTTCCAATTTGGTCTACAAGCTCCTGACTATGAGCTTTAAGAGAATAGAGACCATGTTTATCACCCACCACCTTCTCTCTCCAGGGGCTGCCATGTAGAAGGCATTCATGAAACATTTTTTGAATGAATGAGTGAATTATTATGATTAATGGAATACTGATTCGTTTCTAGTTCAAGTGTTATGTGTCTATGTTTTCAATGTGGTGCATCCCTCAGTAGGACCACCCTTCTCTTCATGCTGTGGCAATGGGAAGGGATTTTAAACTTCTTTTGTGAGAAGAGAGACTTCCTGCTTGGAGTCCTCCCTGGAACAGCTGTCCATTGAGCTACTTGCTTTGAAACCACATTAAGCACCCTTTAATCCATAGAGTGTTCTGGATTAAACACTTAGTGCCTAACTGATAGCACCTATTAAGAATATATGCTTACTGGACTATGTTGCACCAAATTCCTTCTTCAAGGATCATCTCAACCAATTACATGAGCTAATGGGACTAAATCTACTGGTTTTTCTCTCAACATCTAAATGAAATTTTCTTTGAGCAGAGAGTTAGGAGATTTCAAATTTCACCTTTTCTTTTTCTTAAACATGATGTCCAAATTTATGGCCACTGACCAGCCAACTCCTTGACCTGAATCAAGACAGAAAAAGACATTGACAGTAGCAGCATTCATTCCTCTTGCCAGCCAGTTAGCAAACTGAGAAGCTATGCATTCCAGTGCTTTTGAGTTTCTTTCCGAGTCTGTTAAATCCAGAGAATTAGTCCTAATAGAAAATACAAGGGAGATAAAGATAATTACAGGTAATTTATTCAGTTCATTCATTCATGTTGTTGAAGGTTTTAGTCCCCAACCTGACTTTTACAGAGACCATATCTCTTTTTTTACATGGTAAGCAATAATAAAGAAAATGAGCTTTCTACCTCCTACATATGTCTCATGGGTTTTGTTTTATAAAATAACTTTTATTACATTCTTTATTATAGGCATAATACATGTTTATTGTTTAAAAATAGAAAATATGCATAAGCAATAGGAACAACATAAAAATCACACATAATCCCACCATACAAAGATAACTACTGTTAACATTTACTGTGTAGCTGCTATTATCTTTTAATATGCATTTATGATTTTTTTCAAAATTTTATGGTACTTTTTATAGTTATTTTTAAATCAAGATACATATTTCACCAGCTATCTTCTCATGTCATCAAATATTGCCATAAAACAATTATGATGGTTGCATCAATTCCTTTATAAGGAGATAATTTATGTGCTTTATTTTCATTTTTTTAATTGGTAGATTGAAAAAGTCCTTCAGCAGGGAGAGATTGGAGACTGTGCAGAACCCTACACGGTCATCAAAGAAAGTGATGGTGGGAAGGTATGATAATTTGAATATTGCTAAAGAGTGACGTCTTAGAAGAAGCAGATATTTTCAGAAGTGTTCCACAAAATCGTTAATGGGGTTTTGTCCTCAACATGCCCTTATTTGAGGCACTAATACCGTGTATTTAAACAAAAGTAGAAAAAGAAACTGGTCCCTGATGATAAGAAATAAATCATTGCATTCACTAATGATCATATGCACCAATATCTGACTACATGACTTGGCTAGGGCAAAGCCCCACCCTGTTGTCTTGGTTCTGAGACTCTGACCTAACTGGTTGGAAGGGCCAAGGAAAGCCCACAAAAGTAAGCAGTACCAGAGCTCTCCTGGTCTTCCTCATCAGCATGGGCCACCCCCCCTTTTCAGGTACGAATAACCAGGAATTGGCTGTCTCTACTGTACATCATAAATTCGTTAGCACAGCAAAGGTGTTGAACCTATGAAAAGGATATCTTTTCTCAATAGCAATTTGCAAAGGTTCACAGTATGATATTTAAAACGTGACCTTTTCTGGAATAAGACCTACCTAATCAGTATTCGACTACATACTCATAAATTTCAAGTAAGATTTATTGAACTCAAGACTTTGTAAAAAAATCTTTTAGCCGGGTTCCGTGGCTCAGCCTGTAATCCCGTGCCTTTGGGAGGCTGAGGTGAATGGATTGCCTGAGCCCGCGGGTTTGAGACCCACCTGAGCAGCGAGACCTCATCTCTACAATAAATCAAAAAGATCAGCCGGACGTGGTAGTGCATGCCTGTAATTCCGGCTGTTGGAAGGCTGAGGCGGAAGAATCGCCGGAGCGACCCAGCAGGTCGAGGCTGCGGTGGCCGGGAGTGGCCACTGCACTGCAGTCTGGGCGACAGAGTGAGACTCCAACTCAAAAAAAAAAAAAGAATCTTTTATTCTCAACCTAAAAAGAAGTGTTGTAAACTTCACAATGAGTTTGCTTTTTAGAATTTTGTTTTAGTTTTCCAAGGCAATTTTTTAAAAAACAGGTTTGCTTGGAGCTTGGTAAATAATAAGCTAAAGTCTTTATTCCAAGATTCTCTTGTACAAAGAGAATCTTGTTCAATACATGCAGCTAACCCCCAAAAGAATCACTCACTGATTAGCTGGCATAATAAGACTTGGACTTTTTTTTAAGCTGAAAGTGTAGTTCACTAATTGAATGTAGCCTTTCTTTAAACTCTGCATATTTAAATCTTTATATCCTTATCAACTAGATTTCTGGCTGGAGTTGAGTCATTTTTCTGCCTACTCACACTTTTTAATTTTTTTTAAATTTTAATAAAAAGAATATTTAGTCACTCTTCTTAACCACTGGGGTTTGGATTTTGGTGGTGGTTGTCACAACCATGTCAGAAGCAGTTGACTTGGTGCTAATATTTGTATCAGCTTGTTTCTCTCTATTTTCTTCCAGAGTAAAGAAAAGATTGAAAAACTAAAATTTCAAGCTGAATCCTTCTGCCAGCGTTTGGGAAAATACCGTATGCCCTTTGCCTGGGCTCCCATCAGCTTATCGAGCTTCTTCAATGTCTCCACCCTTGACAGGGAGGTAACCGATGTGGAGCCCATGGTTGGTAAGATTTTCATCTGCAGTGGGAAGCAAAGGGCTCCCCAGTGTGCCGGTTCTGAAGTCCTAAACATAAGAAAAGCTTCGTTATAAAAACTTCAAAAAGCAAAACTCAGATTTCTCAGCAAAACTTTCTATCCCTCAAACTTTACTTTGCCAAATGCAATGAAAAAGTAAATGCAAAAGAATATCTAGCTACAGTTTTAATTTATTTAGCATATTTCTTTTTTATCACCTCACCTTTGATCTGAATCATTAATTCCTAAACTGTTTGCATGTGGAACTTTTCAAGAGGGTTGCAGAGTTTTGAAGTAAACACACCCCTATCACCTGTGGTGGAGTTTCTGTCTTCCTAAGTGCTTTTGTATCCAGCAAATATTTAAGTCTATGTTCACATTTCTCTTGCTTCCTTAGCTCTGCCGCTTCTGAAATGTTGCCCTTAGCAGGGAAGTGGAAGAAAGCTTATTTTGTTATTGCTATTGCAATTCTGGAATTATTGTGACATAATCACCAGTCAGAACTCCTGGGTTATTTCTGATTTGTCCATAACAAACCTCACTTCGCTGCATCCCGAACTTCATGCCACGATGTTTTTAAATGCCAACTTGTATGTAGACCCAGCTAGCCTTATTTGAAAAGGTTATGTATAGAGCTTAGAGGGCACCATAAGCTAGGTAATTTAGGTATAGGATTTGCTCAGGCCTCAGTAATATATAGGTCAAGGATCAATTAACCTGACTACAAAGGCTGATTCTTAAGAAGCAACCCAAAGATGCAGTGTACTACACTGAGGCTGTATGACAAATTTAGGGGAGCAGTGGTAGCAAGAAATTCCAATTCAGCAAGCTGGTAAAAATTGAGGATAAGAATATATTCAAAGACAGGAGTGGGAACTATTAGAGTTCTAAGCAATTCGATTATTTACAACAGAACCCCTGAGTTTTGCAATACTATTTCCACCTGAAGTATAAATCTCCACCTGAATCCCAACAGGGGCTAAGAAACAACTTATTCCAGAGTATCAGGGTCTCAGCCCAAGTTTGGGGGTGATGTGGAGTTCTCATTCCAGTAGCCAGGTCAACTAAGGCAGAAACTCAGTTTTGCTGCCTGTTCCACACAGTGAGAGCCCAGCAAAGCTGGGATTCAGAATGCACACAGGCTGACCCTGGCATGTTTGGGTCACAATCCTAAATGCCTTCAGGGGCATTTGAGAACATGCGTCTCCCAGTGGAATGCAAATATAAAAATAAAATAAAAGCAAACATTGGACTGACTAAATAAAGCTTATCAGGGCACCCTGTTCTGGCTGCAGCTCTGGGTTCTTGCTGGTCAGCATCTGGTCTACCCTGTTTTCCATGTGAGAGCGGCCTGTGGCTGCTCATGGCCTCATCACTCTGGTCAGAGGAAGATTAGGGACTCCAACATGGGGACTAAGAAAGGTAGGGGCCAGGGGAAGGAAATTTTCATTCAAAACAAAGATGGCCATGTTCAGTGTTCTCGTTCAGTGACTGTAAACATATTTATGGTAAACTTAATAATTGCTCCATTTTCAAACAGGAAATCGTACTTGAGAATGATGATTTTTTTTTTTAAAGGGAGAAGCTCAGTGGGGGAGCGGAGGACTTTGGCCCAATCTAGAAGGCTTTCTGAACGAGCCCTCTCCTTGGAGGAAAATGGGGCTGGCTCCAACTTCAAAACCACCACCATGACCATTAACAGCTTTTTTAAGCAGGTATCTTCACATTACAGTATGTCTAGATCTGTCCCCATATCTGCAAGGGCACTGGAGCCCACCAGAGGAGTATATATAGTGATTAAGAGAGCAAGTTAGTTAATTTCACTGTCTTCATCCATTATCTGTTGCTTATAACAGAATACCTGAAGCTGGGTAATTTATACAGAAAAGGAATTTGTTTCTTACAGTAATGGAGGCTGAGAAGTCCAAGGTCAAAGGGCTGCATCTGACGAGGGCCTTCTTGCTGGTGGGGACTCTTTGCAGAGTCCAGAGGCAGCACAGGATGTTACATGGTGAGGGGGCTCAGGCCTCCTTTCCTCTTCTTATAAAACCACCAGTTTTCCTTCCATGACAACCCAGTAATCCATTCACTCATGAATTCATTAATCTGTGAATGGATTAATCCATTCATGAGGGCAGCAGAGCTCTATTGAGCCAATCAGCTCCTAAAGGCCCCACTTCTCAGCACTGCCACCTTGAGGATCAAGCTTCAACATGAGTTTTGGTAGGGAAATTCAAACCTTGGCACTCACCAAGCCTCAGGTTCATTGTCTACAAAACAGGGGTGATAATACTTAGTTCATGTGGCTGGTGGAAGGGTCAGGTGACCCGAAGCTTGTAAAACTCTTCTCAGAATGCCTAAAATACAGTAAGTACTCTGTGAGTGTTAGTTATTTTCATTGAGAGAAAGATTTGTTCACAGTAATACAAACTATCCCATTTGAGCTGTGTTGGTCAATTCATTCATTAAGCTATGACAACAGTCTGACTGAGACATTCACTTCCCTGTGGGTCTCAGGGTTTCCTGACTTGGCTTTTGTCAAGGCTATTTTAAAAATTAAAAACTTCCTAGAGCTGTCAAATGCATAGAGACAGGAGGTAGAGTGATGGTTGCCAGGCCTAGGGGAAGAGGGAATGGAGAGTCATTTAAAGTATATAGAGTTTCAGATTATTTTGAAAGAGTTCTGGAGATTGGTTCCACAACAATGTGAATGTACTTAACACTACTGAACTGTGTGCTTAGAAATGGTTAAGATGGTCAATTTTGTGTTACTTGTATTTTGTCGCACTTAAAAAAAGAATTCACTTGGACTTGGTTTTCCATAGCTCAGGCAGTTTTCCTGGGGCTTTTAAAGGGGTTACATTAACAAACTGAAATTTACAAACTGAAATCAGAAGAGTTGCTGAGGGGGCCTGAACACCATGCATGGAATAGAAATAGAGTCTGAAAGGGTTGCTATTTGGAATATACTCTTCCTGAGTGAGAATGCAGCACAAGCCCAATCCCCAGAAGGACTGATGAAAGGCTGAGTCACAGTGGGTGTCCTATAACCCCAATTTCAGTGAAAGACTTGTAAGACTAAAACTTAAAGTTAAAAATCTTCAGATGTCGTTGGTTCCTGACCTAAGAGTCAGTGGGACATCTATACTAACCCTGACTTTTCTCTTGGCAGGAAGGCGATCGCCTTAGTGATGAAGACTTATTCAAGTTTTTAGCTGACTTCAAAAGATCTTCATCCTTACAGAGACGAGTCAAGTCAATTCCAGGTGGGAATCTTGTCTTGATCCTCTTTCACTGTGCCAAAACCAGTTATGATTAGACACATTATTTGTCTAGTGCTAGAATGTTTAAGACCATGTTTGCTAGTGGAGTTAAGAATCCGAATTGAGTCAGGCTTGGTGGCTCAGCTTGTAAGCCCAGCACTTTGAGAGGCCAAGGCGAGTGGATTGCCTGAGCCTGCGGGTTCAAGACCAGCCTGGGCAACTTGGCAAGACCTCATCTCTACAATAAATCAAAAAGTAGCCAGGCGTGGTAGGTGCCTGTAGTTCCAGCTACTTGGAAGGCTGAGGTGGAAGAATCACCAAAACCCAGCAAGTCAACGCTGGGATGGCCATGAGCATGCCACTGCACTCCAGCCTGGGCAACAGAGTGAGACTCCAACTCAAAAAAAAAAAAAAAAGAATTTGAATTGATCTATACGTTTGGCAAATCTATTAATGGTTTCTATTTTTCTGAAAGGATTGATTCTGTAAATAAACTATATGCCTTCGTTCTGGTTTCTAAGATAATGAGATAATTATTTGAACAGAAGATCCTCTGTTATCAAATAAAATATTATATGAAACCCTTAATATAACAAAAAGTGAATGTGAGATACTTTGGTAGAAGATGAAGTCACCTTTCTTATCCTCAGATCAAAATTAATCCCCAAGGCAATCCTGCAGGAAACTTTGGTATCAGGGAACAGTTTAAAAACTTGCCATTTTTACTGCTGACAATGTAGGGAAATTACTTAACTATATGCTATTAGAGTGTGGAAGTTCTAGAAGAAACTTTAAAAATATTTTCATTTATTTCTATTCATTTTACAATTTCTTGCTTTTTATTTTACATATATAGAAACTAAACATCAAAAGTTATCATGCTTTTTCTCGAACTATAGAAAATTAGTGCCAAAACTTTTATACTACCATTTATTCTTATTTTCATTAAAAAAAAATACAGTACAATACTCTTTCTTGATTCCTTTATAAAAGGCATTTTCTTTACTAAAACAGTCCTATTTTCTCTCTTTAGGCTTGCTCAGACTGGAGATTTCTTCAGCTCCAGAGATAATTAATTGCTGTCTGACTCCTGAAATGTTGCCTGTGAGACCCTTTCCTGAAAACCGGACACGACCACACAAAGAGATTTTGGAATTTCCAATACGAGAAGTATATGTCCCTCATACGGTGTACAGGTAAGAAACACAGACTCTTGGAAAACCATCGAACCCACATTCTGAGTTTTATTTGGATAACACTTTCATCATCCTCTCTTCCTATTTCCCAGGCTTTGGCAAAAATGAAAATGTGATGTTTCTGAACTGTAAATAACTGCTAGATCTCTTCCTAAGGAGAATTTATCTACTTCTCTTTAACAAGGAAGTGTGATTTTCACACATAATTGTAAGTTAGGATTAAAATGGACATGTGCTTTCCAGAAGTGAAAAAGCCCTCCTTGGTTTTCCTCTGTGCAGAAGGACATATTAGAGAAAGAGAAATGTGACCAAAATCTTCTAGTTATAAAAAAAAATACAGACTTTCAGCTCAAGACCAGTTCTGTCCAATAGAATTTACAGCAGTGACAGAAATGTACATGTGTACTGCCAGGACAATGGCCACTCATCACATGTGGCTATTCAGCCTCTGAATTGTGGCTAATGCAATTGAAGGAACTGACTCATGAATTTTGTCGATTAGGTGTGTTACACTCAGAGTTTAGCTACTCAGATTTCTACAAATGTAACCAGTGGAAACTTTTTAACAGCTTGTATTTTATAAATATCAATATTGACTTATACAGAACTTTGTTATTCCTTTTAACTACTGTATAATATTCCTTTGTGTGAAGAGGCCACATTTGATTATTCATGTCCTTATTGATACACATTTATGTTTTTTTCTAATTTGGGGTCTTATACTGTAAAGTGAGAATTTCTCTTTGTCTCTGCATGCACATATGTGAAAGTTTCCCTGAGAAATATGACTGAAAGTACAATTATTGGGTCATAAGTAATATATGTTTTCAGTCTTAGTCATACTGACACTGTTTCCAAAATTGTCCCAGTTCGCAATTCCATTAGCAGTGTAGGAGAGCTCCCATTTCCCCAGGTCTTAACCCACACTTTCCAGCATGACATATGTGGCCCTAAGTGCAAAGAACTTCATAGTCACCTAATCCAAGCATCTCCACCCTCACATTTCCAGAGAAGCAAAATTGAGACCCAGACCCAGTCAGTGGCTCATTCAGGCCAAAAAATCACAGTGGGAAATACAAACAACCACTCTCCCAGTTAGAAATGGAGTTCTTCTTTTCCTTACCTGTGAGGTACATACCTGTTTCCCCTGTTTAATCCTTCCTCAAGCAGCTTTTCCTTTCCAATCCCCATTCCTCAAATACAAACTCAGCCCCCAAGTCTCCCTCCTAGATAAGCATTTTTATGATGCAGAAGCTTCAATTCTCCATTCCCTAGAGGAAGATGAGGGCATGAAAATGTTTGCTTATGGATGCTGTGTTTGTGTTATCCTTTAATTGGGAAAAATTGCTTGTGGCAGTAGCATAAACTTGCACCAGATGAATTCTGTAGTTATTCAACTTCCCCTTGGCATTTAATCACCCATGGGAGGCATTTACAACTCTCTCCACTCCTTGCTACAAACATTATCTCTTAATTATATCACAGCAGGATTTGGGATGCATTAGTGCACTGAATGATTCAGAAATGTAGGAGGGCAAAGGAAGACAAGTCTAGACCAATAACTATGGACCCAAGTTGGCATCATGAGAAACAAACCCACAAGTACAGAGTGAATATTCTTTAGCTGTACTGGACATCGTAGACTTGAACAGGCTACCTGGTCAGAGACCAGATCTTTATTCTTGGGAATGATGAAAGATCCTTCCCTCCATTTTGGTGGTAGCACCTTCTTTCAGCTCCCAGGCCACTAGATCTCATAGTCTGTTTCAGGAAAGAGCACTATAATGAATTTATTCCAGACTCTTCCTACATGAACACTTCAAGACATTTAGAAAGCATCTCGTCTATATCTCCTGTGTTGTTTAATGTTCAGTGTTTCTTCTCCAACCCTCGTATGCTTGACAGTAACCCAGTCCCAGAGTCATTCTCCCCTTTTCTATACCTCCACTCCCATTCCCAAAATGGAAATGGCAATGAGCAAAGCAAGTCTGAATCCCAGGTAAAACTGGAAAGCTGACTAAGTTTGCCTTGGGTGACCTCACTTTCTCATTTATGTCAATTTTCCCCCTTTTTGTTCCTTGCCATCTTCCTATACCTCAAAAAACCTGTAACCTCATGACTCTCTTTAACCCCTCCCCATTAACGTATCTTTTCAAGCAAAGATCTCTATGCTCATTCACCATGGTGTCAGTAATAGGTATGCCTTGAAGTCAGTTTGTCCCAAGAGTGTCATCATTTTGGTAGGGACAGCAGTTCCTATTTGTTTTAGAAGCGTCTTTCCTTTGACTTGCTTGAAGAATTCTGGACATCGTTCTAAGAGTTTGGCCAGTCGGGTAACTTTAGCTGTTGACGTTGCTATTTCCATGCCAATAATCCTGGTCACAGCTGTATCCCTTTAAGAAAATCAAATAAATGAAAATGAAGATTTACTGAGCAGATAAACCCAGGGACAATTCTTTGTTTTACAGAGGACTCAACTCATGAATTTGAAATATGACTTGACTTATAAAAAGTTGTGATCTACCCAGAACTTGTGGAGAATACTTATCCATCGGGCCAAACAATAAACATCCACACTGACAAAGGCAGGATTTGAATTTCAGATTGGTGTCCCTTCAACATAAACTGCAGAGCTCCCTAGGGTGAGGGAACTATTACATGGTCCTAATGGCAGAGTGCAAATGGTGGCTGGCATCACACATGATAGGATTTTGATATTGGTGAGGGTTTCAATTCAACACCGTGTACAAGTAGAACTCAGGTTACCTCTACCTCTCTTAAAGGAGCATCTGCTATGGAGCCTCCAGTAAAGTTGGTTTGGGATAGGCCGACAGGGCCTTCCAACCCTCAGCCTCACCTTCCTCAAACCTCTTCAGCTGCCTCTTTTCTTTGCCCTACCCTTCAGATGTCCTCATTCAAGGGCACCATTCAAGTTGCATCCTGTGTGAGTGCTGCCCTCTGGTGCTGCTACCTTATTGAAATTGCTTTAAGAAAAGGATTTAGATTAGTTGTAGAACTACCAGGACTCCCAGAAGTTTCCCCACGATTCAGCGAGGGTTGGGCATTCATCAAACAAACACGCTGATGAGAAATCAGCTTCTAAAGCCAGACTTGCTCATTCCAGGAATGACCAGAGTCTCCAAACTAGGGACTTAGACCCTCTGCAGGGCCGAGTTTTCAACCTCTATGGGTTAAAGTCATAGAGGTGGATCAGCATCCCCTGAACCAGAATCAGGCAAGAGGCTTTGAGAAATCACCAACAGAAGGACAGCAATTTTGAAAGTAGAGCAGAACAGCTGGAAAAAATGAGTTGATGAAAAGGATTATCCAAATCTGAACTTGGCATTCCCTCCTCTGTGCCCAAATTAAGAAAATACTGGTTGTTCGCCTAGGAACATGTTTGAACCAACTCCAGGCATATTTTTCATGTGTTCCAACAGCTGGTAATAGAGACACCAGCTGCTTTCTGGTGGGGGAAGAATGAAAACAGCACGGGCTGAGGCCAAGGCAGCGAGCGAGGCCTTCAAGGGCATCCTCTCTCGTGGCTGCGGTGGGGGTGTGTGCAGAGATCACAGGCGCTGACGTTGTAATGAGCTTGTTAACTGGTGATTACATTAAGAAAGCCACATCAAGTGCATTTTCACCTCTTATCCCAGGCCCAGAGAGTCTCTGAGGCCTTGTTTATCCAATTATCTGACTGGCTGTGGAGGACTGTGCTTGCTGAGAACAAGCATATCAGTTGGAACAGGATTTCTTTGATGGATAATTAGCTGCTTTCAGGACTCCTCCTTTTCAGTTGAATGTTCCCAGACCAGAAGTCTGATCTGGCCTAACAGGGAGGTACTCCTACCTCACAGTGGAGTGTTAAGGAATAATACCAGACTTGCATCCTCCCCGGGGAAAAGCATGGTGAAGGATACATGCAGGAGCTGACCCTGAAGGAATGGCTGGGGATCATGATCTAGTAAAGAGAGTTTCTAAAGAAAGGAATGACCCAGAAATAATGCTGAATGGAGTGGTAGGAAGGAGTAGGTGCATGGGGAGTATCCTTACAAGGAGCTTTATTTTGTCCAAGGAAATGGATTCCCAGTTCACTCTAGATCCAGAGTGGATCTTCTCAGTGCTGGTGGGAAAAGGTTGTCGTACCTCAGCGTGAGTGTCCAGCCCATCCTGGAGACCTATTCAGGAGGTCCTGGGTGGGGTCCTGGTGATCCGACACTCTCCTTTGTTAAAAATCAAAGCTTCCCCCTCATTCTCATGGAAGGGAAGCTTCCGTCCACCCTTAATGAGTTTCTGTACTGTATTAGTCATCCAAAGCTCCACAGTGACTCAAACCGCTAGAAACTCAGTGGAGAGGAGCATGCAACTTCCCCTACCTGACTCGGGAGGCAATCCCAGTGCATGCCTGGATCTGAGGGGAGATGGACGTGGCAAAGAGCAAGTAGTGTACGACCCAGCAGAAAACCTCTCTGTGTGAGGACAATGGTTTATGGTGTAATGTTCATTCAATGCTACGCCTTCTCCAGTATTATTGCTGATTAGTGATTGGTAGTTGATGAAACGTTTAGCCCTTGTCTCTTTAAGTCACCATCAAAACAATGCCTTACTTAAATCACTAACAACAGAATAGCTTCCCATTATTTATTTTATTGTTTCTTTAGTTGTTTGAATTTTATGTCTTTTGGAATGGATAACCTATTCTAATGGTTCAAAATTTTCAAAGTGAAAAGTGTATAGAAGCCATCCAATTACTCTGGTTGGAAAGAGCTTTTAGTCATATACAACCCCCCCACACACACACATATTTATATTTTATTTTATTCTTTCATTTATGCTACAAATATTATTGAGGGCCTACAGTGTGCCAGGCCTTGTTCTAGAAAATAGAGAAATAATAGTAAGCAAAACAGGTGAAAATTCTGTACATTTCACACCTTAGTCCTATTTTTGACCATTGGAGACAGCTGTTTTTCTCATTTCTTATGTCCCCTTCCTGAGATGAACTATGGATATATAAGCCAATATAACCATGTATTTTTCCTATCATAATACAAATTAGCATAATCTTCACACCGTTCTGCTTTTTTATTTCTTCACTGAATGCTATCTTATAGAGGGTGCTTCTGCAGGAATCCGTAGATCTGCCTCTTGCTTTTTCACAGATGCACTCAATCTCATTATACGGACATATCATGATTTATTCCTATGCTGATCTCTACTAATGTCATTTAAAACATCTCTGATCTTTTGGTATTAGTAAATGATTTTACAATGAAATACCTCATACATATAACACTTTACATGTGTATAAGCCTATTCATTGGAGAAATTCCGTTTTTCACCCTTTAAATAATTAGAACTCTGCCCTAAGTATAAGACAATCTGGTAAGCCTAATCCTCGGTTTTACTAGGCTTACCAAGCAGTTGCCTTTGGAACCATTAGAATAGGCTACCTATTCCAAAATAAATAAAGTTCAAAGAATTAAAGAAACAGTAAATACTGGAAAGCTATTCTTTTGAGTAAAATAATAAACAAACCATTTACTCAGGAAGAGCAGTGGCAGCCCAGGCAAAATTCAGCCATTTGAATTAGCCAAGGAATGGAGACAAAGTTAATTTCAAGGGTTAATAGCAACTTGGGCTCAATAATAAATCAGGAACACAGTCCCCACGTTCCTGCTGCCTTGGTTCCCAAGTTCAGCAGTCCTCCTTCTTGTAAGAATGAATAAATCTAGGAGGGAACCAATTACTGAAGATTGCTTACTTAGCACCAATTGTAAAGGTTTTGCAAAGCTAGCTTTTCAGTCCAACATTCAGTCACTAGAGGGCGCAATTTGCTCACTTTCTAGATTCAGACACTACCTTTTTCATTACAAAAAAGATGGAGTCGTGATTTATTAAAGCACATTTTATTTTTGCCCTTGAAGTGCAAGACCAAGAAAAACTGAAAATTATTCTAGCGTTTCAAGAGATCACTGTTGTCATTTTTTGTTTTGCAAAGGATTTTATTCTAACCTGTCAACTTTTGCTTTCTTTCATTAGAAAATCATGACCTTAGACATCTAGTACCTTTTGGGAAGACGTAGTGGGGAGGGGGACCAGAAGGGCATCTGGTGCTCAGCTAGAGATTGAAGTCATCTCATTTGTTGAGGGAGTTGTTTACTATACATATTTACACATTCACCAATTCCACCTTATACACAAAACAAAGAATGTGAAGAATTTTCCTGGAATTCATGGAAACAGCTGTGAAACAGTAGTTGTAAGGAGGTGCTGTGTACATTGAAGTCCCTGATTCTACAGTTTACAATATCAGTCTCTTTATTTTATGCTCATTTCATCTGAGTTCACCATGCTTTGCTGTTTTTGCCCATAAATAGCTGTCTGAACCAAAAATCCTGCTGTCGGCCTGATGGTAGTGAATATCATTTTTTCCACAGATACTTTCCTTAGAATTCAGCAGGAAGGCTCCTGCAACTTCTTCTTTTCACATGAGTGAGGTTGAGCTTGATAGAGGCAGAAGCAATAGAAACATGCAATGAAATTAAAGCAAATCTAGGCTTGTGTTTGATTATGATGATGACTAGCTTGTCTAGATTAAAAGGAGCACCTCAAAACCAAAAAGGCTTTTTTTCTTTGATTATTTATCCTTTTGTTAGTTTTTAACATTATTATTTTAAAATCAGTCCTTTGAAGTGCTTGTTCTCATGGGTTAGCCGTTGGGGAGTTGTTCTCTCTTGTTTCATTTGCTATTTAGTGGGAGTGGAAGAAATTCATCTTGTTAGCTTTTTCCTATTTAGTACTGACTTACCTGTGTACTTCACAGGTGCCCCCAAAGGTGAGCATCCGTCCCCTCTTCCAAGGAAGTGTCTGGCCATCTCTAAAGCAGAGGTGTTTTAACAACGCCCTTAACAGATGGCCTGAGGTCCCAGGTCTCAGATGCTGCCAGGGGCCCCTCTCAGTGAACAGGTATGCCCCAGGCAAAATATTAGATGCTGTGTCAGCGTTTTCCGAGGAGGAGAAGTGGGCAAGGGTGGGGTGCAGGCAAAACCCATAAAGTAAACTAGAGCTATGAGGAGTCAAAAGGACTGAGTTTAGGCAGAGAATGAGGTAATTCTTAAAAACCATGGCTCGTGAATCGGATTTCGTGTCTCTTTTATAACGAAAAGATGAATTTACTTTACCCACTGGTCTAAACACCAGAGAGATTATAAAATCTTCAAAAAATGTGCTGGTGTCCTGCCTTCTTTATTTCAGTTTTTTGTTTGTTTGTTTGTTTGACAGCCTTCAAATTGTAAACTGAGATCCATGCAACTGTTTATGGAAATATAAATATCATGGCTTTCATAAGGATAACATTAGAGGAACTCCGCTTAGGGGCCCATTTTCGTGCTTTCTAAGGAGTTTCCATGCCCAGGCTAATAATGATATATTTAGTAAGAAGAAAACCACCAAGCCCATTCCTTATCTTCTCCTGAAGTTGCAGCTTTTACACTCAAGCCTTCTTGTGTCCTGTCGGAGTTCCGCCACTGTTCTGAAATCCCCTCAAATCAGCCCACAGATAGGAAGCAGGCCTGTTTCTTTATCCTATTAACAGGTTTACATTTCTGTTCTCCCCAAGTGCCGGCTGATGTCCTCAACAGTGAAATATACAAATATACACTATAGTCTCTGAAATTTTCTGGGGCAAGGAGAAAACAAACTCAGAAACCCTAGAACTGACTCATTCTCTTTGGCTCAGGACTAGATGAATTTGCCTGCCAGAGTTGGAATATGGAAATTACTCTTCAATTAATTTAATCTATTCCTTCTTGCTCTCCACAGCTCACCCCCCACCTCCATCGCTCTTCTGACTGTATTTGTTTTTCTCTTCACCCCCCACTATTGAAAATAGACCTCCCCTCATCCCTGCCTTTCCAGAAATCTCCCTGTATTTCTCAAACTTGGCTTATCTCAGACTCGGAGTTCTGTTTTCTCATGCCCTTCTTGCATGGCTTTTATTTATTGGTTTTTTAAAAATTAGAGTCAGGCTGGAGTGCAGTAGCCCAATCACAGTTTACTGCAGTCTCAAACTCCTGGGCTCAGGTGATCCTCCTGCCTCAGTCTCTAGAGTAGTGGGACTACAGGTGTACACCACCATGCCCAGATAATTTTTTACCTTTTTTGGTGGTTTGCTATGTTGCACAGACTGGTCCTGAACTCCTGGCCTCAAGTGATCTTCCCACCTCAGCCTTCCAAAGAGCTGAAATAACAGGCATGAACCACGGTGCCTGACCTCCATTCTTGCATTTTTGACCTAACTAGGCACGTATGCCACTTTGTCTCTTGTAACTTCAGAGAGATCATCCTGCTGGGGAGAAGTACAGGGGAGGAGGTCATTCATTTTTCCCCAAGCAGGTTTTCTCTCACTTTAATAACCACTGAACAATTCCTTCACCTGTGGATTGGCTGGTTCTTTCCTAAAGTACAAAAATCAAATTAGTGGTTTGTCCTCACTTTGTGGATAAGCAAAATAATATCACGTATGCCCCCAGTCCCTCTCCCTGTATCATCTGGAAACCAAGGACATTTTGTGTGGACTAAATGTAAGCAGCAACTTAATGTGGAAGAATTACTGACTGAGGCAGCTCTGGTGCCAAGGAACAGAGGATCAGAGCCAGGAGGAGGATCCTCAATTTCTCCATCTGTACAATAGAATAACTTTGTGTCACTTACCTCAGCGGTTTTAGGGAAAGAGACTTTACACAGGAAAGTGCTTTGTGAAATGTTAATACCCTACAGTATGTGTTCATTGTTGTTGTTTATGTTATATATTTGTTGTTTATGTTATACGTGTGCAGCAGATTCCCATCCTAACTGCAGACTCCTTGAAGGTGGCAGAGGCTCAAACTATTTCTCCCACCAAAACAATAAAGTGTTTTAGAGCTCACTCAGGAAGTGCTCTTGGAGATGAGCATGTGGAAGAGGATGAAGTCTGTTGGTAATTGGGCTAGTTTGCTGGTGTTTTGCTCGGGGAGAGCACCAGGGGCACTCGCCACATCCCTCTTTGTCTCCTCCGCCAGGTCCTGGCCAGACCTGGGTGGCTGCCCTGATTGGCCTTGTACGATCTATCCCTGACAGAGATTCAGCTCTAAGCAGGTGCCCAGGGAAGACCTCTCTCTAGACAGAAGATTTTGATGTGATCTCATCATCAGGGCCTAGTGGGGACCAGTGAAATCCATCTTTCTTGTTTGGAGAGTGGATTCCCGGCCTTGTGCAGATCAGGAGGACAGACAGTCGGTGACTACCTTCAACACCAATCAAGGCTGGAAAAGAGGTCCAACCATTCCTCTAAAGCCCCTGTAGGGAACACCTGTCTCACTGATCACCAAGACTGAATGGTTGTCTACGGTTCTTTCAAATGCTACAAAACTATCATTGGAAATGCCCATCGGCAAATCATATAATTTTTTGATAATCACATCCTAGTCTTTCCTCCCTGTTTTGTTTCCCTGGTTCTAGAATTAAGACTAGGCTCCACTAGACAAGTTATATTGTATGCACATAGCATAGTTAGTTCTTAGGATCTGCTCAGTAAACAGCAATATCCACTGAATAGGACTGACCAAGTGGAATGGAGGGGAACGTGGGAAGGGTAGGAATGTTTTCCTCTTTCTGGCCAAGGTCTGTCTATTCATAGGAACAGGATAGTCATGATGCTTTCTGGTTAAAGATGTCATGGCAACAGTCTTTCTCAGGCAGTGTCGTGTAAACCCTGCACTTTTGTACTGTGTTTCTGACTCTCAGAAGTTTCTCTGAAGTCAGCAAGAACTCCATGAGAATCAGGATATGCTCAACAATGTAGCATTTACCTAATCAATGACATGTTGGCACCTCTGAGGGATTCATATGCTTGTTTGGTGGACGTCCTGTGTGTCAGTTTGGGGAAAGAAGTAGAGAAAGATGGCAGGAGTACCAGGAGTAACACTTGACATTGCTGAACATAAACCCCAAGGCAGGCCCAGGGCAGAGGTGGGGGCTGTGGTCTGGGTCATCCATACACACAGTGCTGAAGAGGGCCATCTGCAAAATTGGTTGGCACCTTGGGCAATGGGCCTTAGTGCCTAACTGCTCTCTCAAGGGAACTGATATTTACAGGAGCCGTGGTACACAGCATTGAGCACAGAATTATTGTTCCTACCGAACATGGTCTCCACCAGGACACTTGGTGGGGGTCCACAAGAACCCAAAGAGGGATATGCTTCCTTTATACAACCTCTAATGTCTTTTCCCAGAGTTGAGTTGAAACTATACCAAACTCTAGCATGAGAATCTGTATCCCAGGCCAGCCACCAAAAAAGCGCTGGTTCTGTGTGTTTCTAGCTTAGGAAGAAGTGACATCCATAAGAATGACTGTCAGCTCACAGTGGGCTGAGGATAGATGCATCTGCCTGTGGACCTGTCACTCTGGTGTGATTCTAGGGAGTGGGAATATTTCCCCTTGGTTCCCTCCTCACCCTGTGACATCCAGGCAGAAATGGAGCAGAGTCAGAAATGGAGCAGAGTCTTTCTTTGAAATTCTCACATGCCTAGCTGTACTTGTTGTTCTACGAATAATGTTGATGCATTCATCTGACCAATACCATGAGCCCCTACTGTATGTCAGGCACTATGCTTCTTTGAAAGAGACAAGGAGGGGTGATGACTGCCTGTCTTTGGAGGCAAACCCTAGTCTCCCAAGAGACACCAGAACTACACACAAACACACTGATCTATGGAACAGTATGTGATACAACTTTGTCCTGCACCCACTCAAGAACTTTGCAAATTTTCCTGCCTCCAAAACCCAGGCAAGCCCTCTCTCTCAAGTGCCTGAAGCAGATTTATGTGTATAGGGGTAGCTGGGGATATCAGGCAAATTGTTTCTTAGTAGACCTGTTGTTTCCCCCAATTCCAATCCTTTCTTCTCTAACCTGAACCAAGACTTCCGGAAATATTAAAAATACCAGGAATGATAAAAAACATGCATTTTCATGAATAGCATTAATTTATTCATTGAATGTTTCTTTCAATGGGTAGGGAAATAATAAAGGGACTGCCCTAAAAGAAAAGGGGGGGAAATAGGTCAGCATTAGCAGAAATTGGAAATTTTGGGGTATGTGTATGTGTTTTCGTCAGCAGATTTGTTTCGGGAAACTATTTGCAAAGCCTGGAAAATATCTGTTCCCTCTGTCCATTAAAGGAACATGCAGGTTGGTTCATGTGAGTTCTTCATCCAGCAATTCTGTCCGGTGGCCTTTTACAAAAAATGCAGCATGGTCCCGATTAGTTGGAGAGAGATTTCTTTCTCTATTTCTTAAAGTGGTCAGGTTATGCCAGCAGATTTTAAATGCTTGGTTATTTGTGATGCTTTTCAGTAGGATTCTGATCTGGGTAAGACGTAAGCCCATGAACGTCCCAGCTTTCCCTTTGGGAATTTTGCTCTTAAAAACTAATTGGACCTAAACAAGGAAGTGAGTTTTAAGGAAGGCTTCTTTCCCCTACTTCTCAAAGGTGATGCTGAGGCTGTGCTTTATTTAGCAGAAGGAATGCTGGCTTTCCAGAGTCTCACTTAGAAGGAACTTTTACCTGTCTCAGATAAAAGACAGAGAGGGAGATTGACACAATAGAAAAGATAATCTACAGATATAGCAGCTGGGAGTACTTAATTAATTCACGTTCAAAGACAAACTATTCATACTAAAAATAGTTGATCTATGTAAAGTCACCATACCTGATATTCAAACTGCTGGTCATCAACTAAGGAAACCTAAATTTCTCCCCAAAAGTACTCTTTTAAAGTGGTACAATAAGAAGTATTAGGCTGCATCTTGTTGTGGTTCCCTGTCCCCATTCCCCACCTACCATCTCAAGCTTCAAATGCATTTTTTTTTTTTTTTTTTTTTTTAGCATAACAAGATCACAGAACAAGGATATTGGGTCATTTATTGTAGTGTTTCTAAACAATTTAGTAACATTGTCCCTGGCTTCTCAGCTGCGCTTGCTTTCTGTCAGGGAGTAGAAGTCTCTGATGTTCAGGGCACCGAACATTTACACAGAACACTGCAGCCTGGCCCACGGAGCACAGAGGCCACCCAAGGGCAGGCTGTAACCTGTGGCGACACTCTACGCCTCCTCCTGATCTTGCACCATTTCCCAGAGCAGGCAGCCGTGTGGGACTCTGCCTCGTGCCCTGGACAAGGTTTCACTCTCCGTTTTTCTTGCTCTGATTTCTGAATATGGAACGTTCCCTTCACTCTACACATCAGGGGTTTCCTTGCCATTTCCATTTTTCACCTTTTCCTTTGTGAGCTTGCACTTTGCTCTAACCTAAAACATCGGAAACAGGAATAATACGAATAATGGTGTGAGCCCCCAGTCACAGAATGACAAGACAGAGCATGGCAAGTGTTTTATTTTTTTAAGCATTTATTTATGAACCCTCTTATTTATTTATTTATGCATTTATTTATGAATGATAGGGTCTAACTCTGTTGCCCAAGCTGGAGCGCAGTGACATGATCATAGCCCACTGCAACCTTGAACTCCTGAGCTCAAGCGATCCTCCTGCCTCAGCTGGAACTACAGAGAGGCACCACCATGTTCAGCTAACTTTTTAACAAAACTTTTGTAGAGATGGCATCTTACAATGTTGCCTAGGCTGATTTCAAACTCCTGGCTTCATGTGATCCTCCCGCTGGGATTATAGGCTTGAGCCACTATGCTTGACCACTTCCTATTCTAAAAAGTGTCTGAGGCAGCTTATAGAGATTGTATAACAAGGTATAACATTTCTGGGTGAAAGGAATATAAGGAGTGGGAAATCGATCTAAATCTGGGTGAGGTAAATATGTACATATATCTTAAGATATTTAACAGTTCCTTTAAAAGTCACCTACAAATTTGAGCCTCCCAGCACCCAAGCACAAAAGGAAATCACAATGAACTAAAACAATCATATGTCTGCCAAATTAAAAAATAGTTCCCAGCCAGGCTCGGTGGCTCAGCCTGTAATCTCGTGCCTTTGGGAGGCTGAGGTGGGCGGATTGCCTGAGCCCGCGGGTTTGGGACCCACCTGGGCAGCGAGACCTCATCTCTACAATAAAATCAAAAAATCAGCCGGGCATGGTAGTGCATGCCTGTAATTCCGGCTACTCGGAAGGCTGAAGCGGGAGGATCGCTGGAAACCAGCAGGTCGAGGCTGCGGTGGCCGGGAGCGGCCACTGAACTCCAGTCTGGGCGACAGAGTAAGACTCCAACTCAAAAAACAAAAGCAAAAACAAACTAGTTCCCTTGGAGCAGTGCTTCTCAAACTTCAATGTACATCTGAGTCACCTGGTGTGTTGTTAAAATGCACATTCAGATTCAGCAGGGCTATGGTGCATTTTTAACAGGCTCCCAGGTGATGCTGTGCTGATGCTGATGTCAATGGTGCTTCTCCTTGGACCATCCTTTGAGTAGCAAAGTTTTAGCTCACTCACAAGCATGTATTTACAAAACATGCTCTCTCTTTAAAAAATACATTAGGTTTGCTGGTTTTCTAGGTAATTCCAGAACGTATAAAATATTGAGCTTTGAGATTTCTAACTTTAATTTGCTCTTGATTTAAAGCATCAAAACCTCTATCTAACACTGGGGAACAACACTCTCATCGTAAGTTAACTATGCTATTTCTAACATTTTAAAAAAATCTTACAGTTTGGGGGAAGATCTTTTAAACCTTGTAAATAGCATGAAAGCATATTATAAGAAGGTTCTTAGTGAGTCTGATTGTTGGCCAAAGGGACTGTTTACTGGGTTGATCTTTTTTTTCTTTTCTTTTTTTTTTTTTTTTGAGTCAGAGTTTCACGCTGTTGCCCAGGCAGTAGTGCAATGGAACAATCATGACTCACCCCAGCCTCTACCTCCTGGGTTCAGGTGATCCTTCTGCTTCAGCCTCCCAAGTAGCTGAGACTACAGGTGGTGTCACCACACCAGGCTAATTTCATATTCTTTTTTGTGGAGACGGGTTCTCGCTTTGTTGCCCAGGCTAGGCTTGAACTCCAGAGTTCAAGCAGTTCTCCTGCCTAGTCCTCCCAAAGTGCTGAGATTACAGGCATGATCCCCAGCATCCAGCTAAGGTTGTTCCCCAAAATAGCAATGATTATAGGCCCTAGGTCTAGCTCAGAGCATCTGGATTTGAACTGCACTCTGCCATTTGCTAGTTGTGTTATGCATCCTAGCTGTGCCTTGATTTTATCATCTGCTGAATGAGACCAATAGTAACATCTGTCAGAGGTGCTTAGAACTGTGCCTGTATATAGTAAGAATATAATCATGTTTGCTATTTTTATTATTGCATCTAAAATAGATTTTCCTGGCAGCGAAACATGAATGATAAATTAAAATCACTTCCTCAGCTGTTTTCCTTGCCTAAGTACCTTGAAATAAGGGATCTAGGTTTGTGATTTTGTTTTGAATGCTAGAGTAAATGACACCAGATAATCATAAGGTGTTGCTGATATTAGTAGGCATTTGAAGTTTATGCTGATGGAATCTGTCTGTTGACAGCAAACTGCTTTAAAGAGTAAAAAGCACCAACCTTTTTCTGTAGTTTTTGAATGAGAGCGTCTCGTTCATGCAGTTGGTCTTGTTGCATTTTCACTTCAGCAAATGGTTCATCAGTTTGTTGTCTCTGTCTTTGCAAAAAAGGCTACGGGGGAGAATTTTTAAACACAAGTAAAGCAAAAGAAATTATTCTGAAATTGCCAAAAGGATTGGGCTGAGAGTGTTTATTTAGAAAAACAGCTTTTATGTATAAGTTTGTCTCAATGGTATTGAGGATGCATGTTGCTAGTAGTTTGCTATTAAACCAATGCATGGGTTTCAATCTATAAGAATACAAATAAAGTAAAAAAGACCAATTTCTCTGATATTTTATTCCCTTCCTCCAATATCCATACCCAAGGCATTTTCAAGACCTTCCTCAGCCGGAAGACCTGACCACATGTTGTTTTAAACATATTAAGATGGACCCACTTCCTCATTTATTACATATACTTTATTTATAACTTTATAACAGCCTGCAAAGTAGGGGTACATGCTTTGCCTGCAGGCTAAACTCAGTAGAGTTGCCATTGACTCATTGAAAAAGAAATTGCATTTGACAAGCCTTTAATTTATATATATATTTATTAATTCGTTTTGGTTTTGAGATTTTTTTTTCTTATTTTTGTTTGGAGCTAATAACTTTTGGAGCTAATTTCTTTTTTTTTGTTTGGAGCTAAAAACTTTTGAGGTCTCAGACATTTTTGTGGAATCCTAAGATGTTCATAGATCCTAGGTGTTGTGCTTGTCATCCTGAAGGTCGAAATGGCCCTGCACACAACCCACAGCTCAGAGGAGGGAATCGTCAAATGCTTGGTGATTGGTCAGAAAATGCATTTCAGTAACTGCGTGGAATTGGAGGAGTAAAGTGCTCTCTCAGAAAGAACATTGCATCATTTTCTGGGACAGACTTTCAAAAGAGAGGCAGAGAGAGAGATGCGCACAAGTTAAAGAGAGACAGAGACTGAGAGAAATTGAAAGATGGAGAGAGAACCCCAGAGAGATTGATTGATTTTCCAGGTAACATATATTAATACCTCACAATCCTGCAGAGTGTTTAAAGTTGCATTTTAAAAATCACTCAACTGTTTCACAGGATCCTGCTGAGAAGATCTTAATTTGTATCATATTTTTAGTTTACAAAGCAGTTCTAAGGGATCGCTGCATTTGAGACTGGACCTCACCTTTTTATTACAGATGAGATGACTTCTTCCTCTTACATTTGCAGAGCATTTTGCGGTTTTTATTTTTTATTTATTTTATTTAATTTTGAGTTGGAGTCTCACTCCGTCGCCCAGGCTAGAGTGCAGTGGCACACTCATGGCCGCCCCAGCATCGACCTGCTGGGCTCCAGCAATCCTTCCGCCTCAGCCTTCCAAGTAGCCAGAACTACAGGCGCGCACTACTATGCCCAGCAAATTTTTGATCTGTTGTAGAAATGAGGTCTCGCCAAGTTGCCCCGGCTGGTCTCAAACCCGTGGGCTCAGATAATCCACTCACCTCAACCTCCCAAAGTGCTGAGATTACAGGCTGAGCCAGTGAGCCTGGTCTATTTTGCAGTTTTTAAAGGGACATGTCCACTCATTATTTTACTTGGTAAGGGTCAATAATCACAGGTCTCTATACAAACTCATCTCCCCTGGTATAAAAAGCAGCTTAAATTACAGGTACTACTGAGATTCACAAGACAGTGAAGATAACTTGGTACACAAAATCAGCAATTTTTTTCTTTTTCCTTTTTTTAAGGCACTTTTTAAAACTTCATTGCAGGCTCTGTATTGAAATAATTGAAAGAAAACCAACATTGACACTAACCCACCTTTTAGCCTTACCCTTCATGCATATCTAATTTTTGCTTATTTACAACCCTATCAATGATAAAATTTCATTTTCTGAATTTTTACTCAATATTAGACACTGAGTATAAGCCACTTAGCTCACCTCAATGCCACTTTCAAAGAGATACTCAAGAAAATAAGCATAAGGATTGTTTGACCTTGGATAACTATGGCTAATCCTTTGACTCTCTGTGGGCCTTCAAGGCCCTGTGAGTAAAATGTTCTCAGATTACAGAAGGCTAGGATTCTGGCTTTACAACATGACTGATTAGTCCTCCATGTACTCTTTGGTGGGTGTGGGAGTGAGTGACACAAATATTTTTTATTCAAAACATGTTTTAAGTTATTATTACCAGGAATGAAAATGCATACACATTTGCAGCATGAAGGGTTCATTTGCACTTTCACTCTTCTATTATTATTATTATCATCATCATCATCATCATCATTATTTCAAGAGAGACAAGGTCTCGCTCAGGCTGGCTCGCACTCCTGGGCTCAAGCAATTCTCCCTATTTGGCCTCCCAAAGGGCTGAGATTACAGGTGTGAGCCACAGACCCAGCCCACCTCCACTTTTCTTACCCAGGCTTTTTCACAGGAGAAACAACCCCAACTTCATGAATCCTATCCCCTGTTGCCTGTTTTCCAATGTGTTAAAATAACAGCCAACTCAAATGACCAATAATGCTCGACTCACCATGATGTCATCCATAACCCTTGTCACGGGAAGCCCACCTGCCTTGAAGAACGCAGCATCCTCCAACTTCTGCTCCAACAACTTCAGCTTCTCCTTCAATCTCTGCCTGTGTGTTGTCCCTGCAGCCAGTTGATGCTGGACCTGGACAGCCAGCTGCAGGAGGCCATCACCTCTCACGCAGAGCTGTTCCGCTCTCCTCTCAAAGCCCCCTTTTCTTTTCTCCCACTGGCTGACCTGTGTTAGAAGCTCAGCTAAAGAGGTGTTCAGTGTGTCCGGAGGCTTAAACAGGTGGCCAGCGTGCCTTTTGCTGCAGCTCACTTGCTCCTTGAGCTCAGCTCCAAACTGTAGAAGCCCCTGGGAGAGAGTGTTGTTGTTATCTTGGGAATAAGTAATAGGGGCAGGGCTTTCTCTTTGTCTTCTTGCACCGGATAAAGAATAAGCTAAACTTAGGAGAAACCAAAGCGATGTTTTTTTGCATTGTGGCTTTCAGTGATTTCAAGTCTCCTGTTCTCAGCAAAGGAAGTAGAAGAGGGTCCCACGATGGTAAAGACAGAGTGTTTGGTTTCCAATTGGATCTAAAAATGACCAGATTCAGCCGGGCTCGGTGGCTCAGCCTGTAATCCCGCGCCTTTGGGAGGCTGAGGTGAGTGGATTGCCTGAGCCCGCGGGTTCTAGACCCGCCTGGGCAGCGAGACCTCATCTCTACAATAAATCAAAAAATCAGCTGGGTGTGGTAGCGCATGCCTGTAATTCCGGCTACTTGGAAGGCTGAGGAGGAAGGATCGCAGGAGCCCAGCAGGTCGAGGCTGCGGTGGCCGGGAGCGACCACTGCACTCCAGTCTGGGCAACATAGTGAGACTCCAACTCAAAAAAAAAAAAAAATGACCAGATTCCACAAGTGACTCCCTAGAGCTGCTCAATTACAGCAGTTTAAAAATACATTGAGGACTTGTTGCTGAATCAATGGAAAGAATCTGGAATTTCCAAAACAGTTTGTAATCAAGAAAAGCCATCTGAAAGCACTCTGAAAAGAAAATTGCCTGATGAATACCAAATGTCCTGTTCTCTGTGTTGGGGTGCGTATGACAGAAAGAAACCACTTTTGTCCACATCTGGGGAGATATGAGATTATACTAAATGCCTGACATGTACACTGAACCTGTAGTTACTAAGGAGGCTTCAAAATAAATTTGCCATAACAAGTGATTTCTATTAAGGTCATTGACTGTCCTCTCAAAAATCCTTAGGTAACGTAATTCTTAGGATTTTCTCTGGCTAATATGAGATATTTCATTTGTCACATATGAAATATATGAGTCTGTTTATCAGTTTGTTAATAACTGCCCTTGTCTGGTGTACGCTCTGGGTTGCTGACCATGCAGGCAGATCTTTCTTGCCAAGAGAAAACTCTCTTATTCTCTAATATTCATTTCTTTAAAAAGCATGCCGATTTAGCAAAACATATCACTTAACATTCTTGCTGATAAGAAAGATGATGGTCTTTGGGAAATGCATCTTCTTAAAAAAAAAAAAGAATTTTAAGCAGAGCCATAGAACCTTCCTGGGAGTTGGTCTCCAGGGATGTTGAAAGTTTCTTTCTGGCTGTGTGCTCTGAGGAGTGTGTAAGTAGCCTGAAGCAGGGCACTGAATACCTGGAGTGGTGATGTTTGGATGCAGGAGTATACAGCCCCTTCGGAAGCAGTGTGCAAGATTGTTGAGCAGTGGCAAGAAGGTGTGGGACTGGTGGCGGTTTGCCTGCACTGGAGCAGGAGACGAGGGGCTGACTGGCAGGGCTGCTGCTGCTAAGATTTGCTTAGTCCCTTTCATCCAGCTACTTCAAAGCATTTTTACAAACTCTGGCTCATTATTCCTTCAAACACAGCATTTAAGAAAGGTTGATTGGCATCTTTTCAATTAATTCAAAGATGAAGAAACTTGAACAATACAGAATTCTTCCAAAAGTAGACTGCACTGTCAAGGGGCAAGATGTATAAAGTGTTCATCACAGCCTTATAATGAAAAACAAGGTAACCACCTAAATGCTCATTTTTGGAGACTGGTGTATATGTTAGCACATTCATAATATGGAATGCCACGCAACCCTCAAAATCATGTTTATGAAGGATATTTAGTCACATTGGGGAAATGGTCATAGTTGAACAACATTAAGTGGCACAAAAACAGAGAAAGTTTTATATAAACAGTATGACGAAAGTGTTTAATATGTAGAGGGAAAACAGACTAAATAAAAATATACTAAAGTCAGTGATTTTTCTCAGTGCAGTGGGATGTCAGGTAGTTGCTATTTTCTTCTTTATACTTTTCTGTACTTTTCCATTATTCAAGATTGGAAAAAGGGGACATATGTCTTTCATAATCATATTTTACTTTTTTATTTTTTGAGTCAGAGTCTCACTCTGTCACCCAGGCTGGAGTGCAGTGACTCACTCACGGCCATGCCAGCATCGACCTGCTGGGCTCAGGCGATCCTTCCACCTCAACCTTCCAAGTAGCCAGAACTACAGACACGTGGTACCAAACCCAGGTAATTTTTTGATAGATTGTAGAGACAAGGTCTCATCAAGTTGCCCAGGCTGCTTTTGAACCCCTGGGCTCAGGCAGTCCTCTTGCCTTGGCCTCCCAAAGTGCTAGGATTACAGGCTTGAGCCACTGTGCCTGACCTATATATTACTTTTTTTTTCACCTTTAAATTTTTTATTTTAAAATTGTGGGTTACAATTCAGGGTTAAGTATACAAATATTCATTGTGCAGTTACCCTTGTTCATGAGGTGTGCCCACCCCCCACTTCTCTGGCAGTTTCCCACTACTGCCAATCCCACCTCCCCACCCCCACATACCCCTGTAGTTTCCCACTACTGTGAGTAATTTTCTTATAGTATTATGATAGTTGTTCAATGTCCACTTATGAGTGAGAACATGTGATACTCAGTTCTTCGTTTCTGTGAAAGATCACTCAGTATTATAGACTCTGAGTCCATCCAGGTTGCTGCGAAGATCATGATTTTCTTCTTCTTTATGCTGCGTAATATTCCATTGTGTATGTGTACCACATTTTTTTTATCCAGTCCTCTTTTGATGGGCAGCATGGTTGGTTCCATGTTCTTGCTGTTGTGAATGATGCTGCAATAAACATGCATGTGCAGGTATCTTTTTTATAGAGTGATTTGAGTTCTTCCAGGTATATTCCCTGTGGGGGGATTGCAGGCTCCTATGGAAGGTTGATTTTTAGAACTTTCAGGAATTGCCACACTGTTTTCCCAAGAGGCTGTACTAGTTTACACTCCCACCAATGGTTTAGAAGTGTTCCCTTTTCGCCACATCTCATATATTACTTTTATAATCATTTGTATGTATGATAACCACACAACTATAAAAGAGAGAATATGGCCAGGCATGGTGGTTCATCCGTGTAATCTCAGCACTTTGGGAGGCCAAGGTGGGAGGGTTGCTTCAGGCCAGGAGTTCAAGACAAGCCTGAGCAACATAGCGAGACCTTGTTTCTACAAAAAACAAAAACAAAAAAACTTAGCTAGGTGGGCATGATGGCATACACCTGTAGTCCCAGCTACATGGAAGGCTGAGGTAGAAGGACCACCTGAGCCCAGGAGATTGAGGCTGTGGTGAACTGTGATTGTGCCACTGCACTCCAGCCTAGCAAAAGAGTGAGACTCCGATGAGAGAGAGAGAGAGAGAATGTGTACATGAATGGAATGGAACAATTCAATAGAGTGGTAGGAAAGACCTCAAGGATATTATGTGTGAGCTGAAACCCAAGTGATGACAAAGAGTCATTTCGAGAACTGGAGAGCACTCTGGGGAACAGCAGGAAAAAGCCCCGAGGAAGGAATAAATTTGGGATGTTCTATGTTTTAAAAAAAACAAATGTGGGAGAGTGATGAGACATAAAGTGAGAGAAATTGTCAAGAGCCAGATAAAAAAGTTTGGGAACCCTGGTAGGGACCTGACATCATTTATTTGACATTTTTGAAAGATCCTTCTGGACAATATGTAAGGTAGATGGTGAGGGGCAAGTGTAGAAGTCAAGTTCCATTGAGAAGGCATTGCAGTGGTCCAGGTGAGAAGTGGGGGTGGCGTGGAGTGGGGAGACTGGGACAGTGCAATGGTTGGAGTGGTCTGACTTGGTGTGGAGGAAAACATCATCATAATAGATATCATTTCTTAAATTATTGCTCACTGATGTTCACCACAGCCCCTTCAGGTCAATGCAATTATTAACCCAAATGGGACTTTGGAAAGGCTAAGCGACTTGCCCAAGACTATACAGCTAAAAGAAGTGAAAGCCAGCTCTCTGGCTCCAGAGCCAATACCTTTTTCCCCTCCCCGATATTGTCACTCTATGAACGCTAGTTCTGCTTATTTGATTGTTGGCGGTGGAGATGAACAAGGGTGCACAGTGAGCAGAAGGAGATCTGTACCTCACACACATCCCCACACCCCACTGTAAACTGTCCATCATCCATTACTACACCCATGTCCACTCTGGACAATATCTGTGGATCAACTGTATCCACCTGCATCGGGGTTGGACTGCCTCCATTTAGACAGTGAGATTTGAGGTAGAGGAGAAACAGCACTATGCTGGACCTCTGCCTGCTCTGTGCTAATCCATGCTGTGTCTCATCTTTACATGCTGGGGCTCGAGCACCCCCAAATTCTGTGCTGATCCCTTCATTGTGTCATGGACCATCATCTACTTTTCTGGGTAGGCCATCTACACTTCACTGATAATTGAAGCTCATTGAACTTTCTGCCCACTATCTAAATTCATTTCCGGTGGGTGAAATTATTGCCTTACATTTATCTTCTTGTTCATTTGATTGTTAAGAAGTGGCCAGTGCAGTTGACCATTTACAACTAGTTATGACTCTGGTAAAAACAAATACCAACAAGCAGACAAGCTGGTAGCTAGAAGGAGCTGGAAACAAAGATCAAAATTTGAGGGGAATAGTGTGCGCCAGTTGCTGCCATACTGTAATGATGCTGCTTGGCCTAGAGAGGTCACAGTAGATAGCTGCAACTGAAATCTGTTCCCAGCACTACGTCACCCCCATTCTGCCTCCAGGGAGTCACCTAATGTAGAGAAAAGGAGGTAAAGTAGAGGGAGGAATGCTATTCTGTTGCTGCTGTGGCCTTTGAACCCGCACAAGCAAAGTCATGGCTTCTGTGTGCTCTTGATAGTTCCAAGTATCATTTTTCTTCTTGACTACCTGGGAGAATTTATTATGTTCAAGATGACTGAATAGAGAGAGAATTCCTGTGTTCTCACTTATCCTTCCTTGATGTGGCATGTTCCTTCTTGTAACTAGGTAAGCTTATCTCAATGTTTTCCCAAGTGCATATTAAACTTGCAAAATATGTCATGAAAGGATAAATACATGAAAGGAGTTTTGAGGCCAAAACATTTGGAGAAAGGAGCAGAGTCTTTCCTGCTCAAGGGTGTCCACACTGCCTGTTTATCTTGGTTTGCTCTGGTCTTCTCCAACAGTGTGTGATCATCCACCCCCCACCTCTTATCCACACACTTGGTAACACGCTGCAGGACACTGGAATTCTGTAGAACAAACTGGAAAATGTGAATTTGTAGTGTGACTTGAGGGACTACCAGGCTAGTAGAGTTGGCCTTGGCTCAATACCTTATGTATGACTAAGTGTGGCTTTGTGACACTCAATGAAATAAGTATCTTTGATTTTAGAAGGGATAAATTTCCCATGACATACACTACACAGTAAAAATTTCAAAGTCACTCTGAAAGTGACTACGGATTATAATTTTTAAAAACAGGCCTGGTTTTCAGTACTAGCCCCTGCACTCTAATGTCTACTTGGCTCTGAGGGTTGTCCCCATTTCTAACGGCCAGAAAAATCTCACACCTTCTTACTAGTACAGGGATTCTGAGCATGAACCCCCACCCTGTCCCTCATAATTCACAGGAGATACAATACCCTCAGTGATCCTCCCTTATACATTAGCTCTGTAACATACCTCCCTTTTTATCTGTACATCTCATACTAAATGATTCACTCAGGGAAGTCTGCATGGCCCATCAGAGGCAGTCCACACAGCCCATTCACTTGGTATTGTCCAGGGTCATGGTTATTAGTGTTGTCACTGCTGATATTGTAGTCGCAAGAAAGAGTGATGGGCAAATCCATGGATTTTGCAAACACTGGTTCAAAAAGACCATTGTTGTTTCTCTCTCTCTCTCTCTCTCTCTCTCTCTCTCTCTCTCACACACACACACACACACACACACACACACACACACACACACACACACAAACACAACCAAAGGGTTAGAGTTGATAGGATAGCATCCATATCTACTTAGTCCTTCTCTTTTAGTTTTCTAGTCCCTGACTACCTCAGACCTCATGGGCTAAACAGATTTCAATTATCATCTTCTGCCCCATACTTGATTATTGACTTCAAATTTTCATCTTCTACCTTTTATTTGACTATTGACTTCACTCTTTTCCAGTGGAATACACTTTGTATTTGAATATAGACCCAATAGGTGGCATTGATTCTTTTATTTGACTATACCAATTAAAGATCATAAATCTACCTGGTGTAGTTGTGTTGATCTACACTACACAAATTCATGTGTGTAGATCAGTGGTTCTCAAGTGGGAGTGATTTTGGCCCCCAGGGAAAATATGACAATGTCTGGAGACATTTTTGATTGTCACAACTGAGTGGGGGAGAGATACTACTAGCATCTAGTAGATAGAGACCAGGATACTACTGAACATCTTACGATACACTGGGCATTCCCCCACAACAAAGAATTATGAAGTCCAAAATGTTAATTGTGGCCAGGTAGAGAAACTCTGGTGTCGATAAATATGCAAACTCTTATAAGGTATTAGATGAACCTACATTCACTAAGGGAAAATCTGGTACCCTAGCCTTTTTTCTTGGTCACTGTCTCCTGGTATGCAGTTCACACAAAGGTCATTTTGTCATTTGGAAGCCCCAGGGGCAAGAATGTGTTTGTCTGAGGAGAATGTGCTTTTTAGGAGTTCAAATAGTGGGCCAAGAGTGAGGAAGACAAAATGTTTTCCCAAAGAACATGACAATATTGGCCGGACTCAGAGGCTCAGCCTGTAATCCCAGCACTCTGGGAGGCTGAGGCAAGTGGATTGCCTGAGCCCACAGGTTCGAGACCAGCCCGGGTAACTTGGCAAGACCTCATCTCTACAATAAATCAAAAATTAGCCAGGCATTTTGGCATGCCCCTGTAGTTCTGGTTACTTGGAAGGGTGAAATGAAAGAATCACTGGAGCCTAGCAGGTCAACGCTGGGGTGGCAGTGAGCAGTGCCACTGCACTCCAGCCTGGGCGATAGAGTGTGACTCCAACTCAAAAAAGAAAAAAAGAAAGAATAACATTAAGCCATCATTGATGGCCATGAATTTTATTTAAAATGAGCTGAACCTTTTTGTTTTCAGAGATACAATTTCCTCTAGGCAGATTTCCACATTCCAAGACACTAAGACTTTCTAAGCTACCACAGACACATCATTACATGTAGCAAAACAGAGAGCAGTTCTGATTATTTTCTGATGGCTGCAGCTGAAAAGGAAGAATCAACAGTAATTTGGTCACTCCAGCAGTAATTCACTTCTGAAAGGAAAAAAACCCTCCTTTAGAATAACCACCCAATGAATGTGGGCCTCAGCATATGCTAGAGAACATAGTTAAAATAAACTCTAGACCTTGTTCATTGGTTCTTTCTCTTTTCTTTTCCAGAAATCTTCTCTATGTCTACCCACAGAGGCTGAACTTTGCTAACAAACTAGCATCTGCCCGGAACATTACAATCAAGATCCAGTTTATGTGTGGAGAAGATACCAGCAATGCTATGCCGGTAAGGAGAGAAACAAACATTTGCCTCAAACCAAAGAGGGTTTCACAGCCCTGGCAGTTCACATGGACAAATCCAGGGCTCAGCAATGCACAGAGTATGTCTATTAGAGGACTGAGAAAAAAAATCATAAAATCTTTCCACACTACACATGAGATCACACAACTCCAGAACATACAAAGTTAAGTGGTAGCTCAACGTGTCTGCCATGTTTGCTGAGCCTCTTCCACATGCATACTGTGTAACACACTCACCCAAGCCTCAGACCACATCACTGACTGGGGAGAATATCTAGCTGGGAATATGAAGTAATAGCAAATATACACCACTGACACACACTGACAGATTTGAAGTAATAATAAACACATACCTGGTATAATAAGCACATACCACCTCAACACCTGCTGGGAATGTGTCTTCATCCTGAGGCAAAATAGAAATCGAATAAATACGTATATAATGCACTGTGCTCAAAGGAACCCCCTAATGCCAGAATTTTTTTTTTTATTTATAGAGACAGTGTCTCGCTCTGTCACCCACACTGGAATGCAGTGGCTCAGTCGTAGTTCACTGTAGCCTTGAACTTCTGGGCTCAAGCAATCCTCCCATATCTGCCTCCCAAGTAGCTGGGATTTCAGGCACATGCCATAACACCTGGCTATTTTATTTTATTTTATTTTTGTGGAGATGGGTTCTCGCTATATTGCCCAGACTGTTCTTGACCTCCTGGACTCAAGCGATCTTCCCATGTCAGCCTCCCAAATCCCTGGGATTGCAGGTGTGAGCCTCCATGCCCAGCCCAGAATTTATACTTTTTAATCCTCAGCCGCTAAATGGGATGGTGGTTAGCTATTATTACTTTTTATAAGTCATAGAATTCAGTCACTATACATTTTTGTTGAAGTAATTTTTATTCTAGTGCTTCTGTTCTTCAAATATCTGTTTTTTAAATACCTTCCTCCTAATGTGCTACCTGTCTTCCCAATGCAAGGTGTCCTCTTGTGACGGTGGTGAGGTCATCCTAGTTCTCTCTACTCTGGTCTCTGGCAAGTTACCACCAGGGCTGCCAACTATGGCTGTGCAGATCCTGTACGTCGCCAATATACCCAGCCAACGGCCAGTGGGGGCTAAATTCCAGCCTGTTCTTCGCTTGCTGAGCCTTGGTTCCTGGCATGAGGATTACAGACTCTAGAGAGGGCTTTTTGTCTTTGTTCAAAGAGAAGACCACGTGTTTGTATTCATACTAAAGGCTGCTGCAGGCCTGAGGAGGTATCTTTTTCTAAATGGTACAAATCATGTGCACAGGGCAGTGGAGATTCAGATCGCCCAAGTGACCAGGCCTATGTCTTTGTAGAGAGAAGAGCCTGGATCAAGATTTTTCCCTTAGGGCAAATGTATGTGACTTTGCCCTATTTTGTAGACCTCTAGGCAGTTGGGTGGAGTGGAGAGAGCACTGATTTTCCAGTCTCACATACTTGTGGCCTTTGGTCTCTAACATAGCCTCTTGAACCTCAGTTTACCCTTCATAGTTGTTCTGCATCAGTATGGTTAAGTCAGTTGTAGAACCCAGCACTCTTAGTGTATAAAATACAGCTCTGTGAGAACAGAACACACGATGGGCCTGATGATAATCAATTTTGTATTCCCAAATGGCATTGTTAATGTGATCCTTTCTGTAATGGTGAACAGGTCATCTTTGGAAAGTCCAGTGGGCCTGAATTTCTGCAGGAAGTATACACAGCTATCACATACCATAATAAGTAAGTATATTTCAGAGTTCTAAACATACACCAAAACTGTTTCATCATCTCCTGATTTTTCTGTGTTTCCTGGGTGATTCTTCCCAATAATGCAAGGACTAAAGGACAAAAAACATTCTTGCTAGTTATATGATTCTGTATTGGAGATACACAGTTTTGCTATTAACTATGACAGAGAAAAGAACAGAAGAACATATCTTCAAGAATTTAATGTGGCTTTGACTTTTCTGGAGGCTTCTATTCTAGTATGATGCAGAGAGGTTGTAGATGTTAAATAAGGAAATTAGTGTCCTAACTTGTTTTGAGATACGGGAAAGGGCCAGAAGCAAAGTCCAGCTCTTCTTGCCCTGTGTCTTTGTCTTCTGTGCCACTACACACCAGCAGGTCACCCACCACCTTCTTTAAGGTGACCAAACTTATTACTCGATTAGTAAATTGAGTCACAGAATAACGCCTAAGCTGTTATTCACATTCCACAGGTAAGGGAGGGACATCTGTGCAGTGTCAGACAGAACTGGGTTCAGTTGTGGCCTGATGACCTTGGCTCATTTAAGTATTTCATTTAGCCACATTTCAGGACTGGGATAAGGATTACCTGAAGTGATGTATATGAAGCTTTCAGTACAGTATCTAGGACTTCATGATCCAGGAAAATCAGATCCCTTTCCTTCCTGTACCACTCATTTCTTTCTCCAGTCCTTGGATGAGTATGGCCTTGTGCCAGGCCCTGTTTTGGGGGTAGAGATGGAAAAGGAGGTCATAGCAGGACTTTGAACCTGTGTTGGGTTTTTCCATTGTGTGTGGGGAGTTTTTCCTGACAAAGCCTTTCTTTTGTGAGCAGTTTTATGTAAGTGAAGAGTATCTAATCACATAAGCTTGGTCTCAAGGACTTCCAGCTTAGGAACAGAATAACGTAAAATGAGCAGCACAGCACCAAGCAGGCACATTCTGAGGAAACAAGGGGTCTGTGGCATTGCAATTTATAGTCAGAGAAGCCATGATTCTTGCTAAAAGTTATTTGTTTGAAATGTGCTTTGATAACAGGTCTCCTGACTTTTACGAAGAAGTCAAAATTAAGCTCCCTGCTAAGCTCACTGTAAATCACCACCTCCTGTTCACCTTCTATCATATCAGCTGTCAGCAGAAGCAAGGACCCTCTGTAGAAAGTCTCCTGGGATACTCAGTGAGTGGTTTTCAACTTGCTGACTCACACTGCAGTCATTGGTGTATCCAAGGTCCCTACAGAGATAAACAACGAAATTCTGTTCACTTGCTTTGTTTCTGTCGGAAGTAGCAAAACGTGCTAACCAGATTATAGCAAAGAGTAGATATGATTTGATTTAGCAAATGTCAGATTTCAGGAATGGAAAGCTAGTGGGTGATAGATATTGAAAGAATACTCATTTATTTTTTTTAAAACTGTAATGTGCATTATTTCCAAATTTAATATACATATATTGAATTCTATTAGGTTATATATGTATAATTTATATATTCTATTAACGAGTAGAACTTGCACTTTTCCCCCCAAGGAGAGAAAAAGTTATTTCTTTAAAAAATATAAAAGGTAAAATAAGCATTGATGTTGTTCAGATGCACACAAACATTGGCTATAAAGAAAAATGCTACTGCTTTGACTCTGAAAGTAGTTGATCATTGATATTACCATCTCAGGAGCTCTCAGGGAATTTAAAATGCAAAGAACTTGACAAAAATTACTGCCAAAAAGAGCCCTGGTCAATATCTAATCATTGTTTCGTTGCATTTGATTATTGTGAGCTAGATAAATTGCCAGAATTATGTGCTGTAATAAATACCACTTTATTCTTTACATCATCTGTTTCAGTGGCTGCCAATTCTCTTAAATGAACGCCTTCAAACTGGATCCTACTGTCTCCCGGTTGCCTTAGAAAAACTGCCACCCAACTACTCCATGCATTCTGCTGAGGTAACCAGCAAGCTGGCCGTCAGCTGTTTCTCATCCAGCCATGGACTTGGACCACCTTCCCTGACTCACTTCCCATTCCCTTGGACGTTACGGAGGATGCTCATCGTGTTTTCTGGAACACACTGTGTCTTCCATGTTTTCTGGAGCACACTGTGTCTTTCAAGAGCACGTTGTTCTGACAGGATGGAAGTAGCAACTGACTGTGAAATCTCATTCGTTTAGCTTCACAGAATCATAATGGTTGGGAGATGCGATCTGTACCCAAGGCAGAATTATCTTGCCTACAGAATTATCTTATCTACGGCAGAGGGATTCTCTGAATAATGTGTGATAGAAGAGGGGGTAAACCGAGCCCACCTGTGATAAATAAATACTCCCAGCAAGGATCCTTGTAAAAAGTTCCCCGGCCAGTCTCATCTGTTTCTCCTCTGGATCAATTGTCACAGTCCCAAGGTGGATACTGTGAGTTTTAATCCCTCTAAAGATCCCAATGCCAATAGCCTTTCCACCTCTTGTTTCCTGCACTTACTTCCTCATGCCTGTCCACTCTGCTGCAGTTCTCCCAGGGGACTCTCCATCCTTAATGAACCAGCACCGCTCTCATGCTTCTTGGTCCCTTGCATGGGTTTATATCAATAAGTATTATTTTGAAGCAAATTCCAGACATCATATTATTTCATTTATAAATATTTTAGTATATATTTTAGAAGATAAGGGCTCTTTTTCTAACCATCACAATGATATTGTCCTACCCTAAAATGAACAGTAACTCCTTAATATCATCAAATATTCAGTCATTGATCACATTTCCAAATATCTCATTTATATTTTTTTATGCTTTTTAAAATTAAGATCCAAATAAGGTTCACGCATTGCTATTGGTTCATCTGTCTTTTAAGATTCTTTTAATCTATAGGTCTTCCTTCAGCTCCCTTGTTTTCCTTGAAAATTTTAAGCTAAAGAATTCCCCAGGGATCTGAATTTAGTTCCAACCTTTACAGTGAATGTTCTTCCCTATTCTTTTGCTCTCCACCTCCTCTCCCCAGCTGTTTTACTCTTATTTTCTTTTTTCTCTGACGAGAGGGAAGCATCTTTTGCCCTTGGCTACAGGATTAGCCTGGCTTTAGACCAAAACTTCTCTCCTCTAAGCCATTTAAGGGGCAGTCTGAGTATGTCCACAGACAGTCCCTGATTGCTGTTTATGAACTGCACCTTTCAGAAGCCCTCAAATCCACCTTTTCATTAGCAAGCTGCACACTAGAATTTCTAGAACCCTCCATATCTTCTTAAGCTATTGAACAGACAAAGTTTGTTGTTCTTAAGTTTTGGAGACAGAGAAATCTGGATCCAAAGTCTAGAGTCTGCCATTCCCTAACTGTGTACATGGATAAGTTGGTTAACCTCTCTGAGTCTCAAAGATGAGTCTGAGCCCATAGTTGCCTGTAAGGTTGCTGTGAATATTAAATGAGATAGTGCATGCCAAGTAACAAACACAATGCTTAAGTAAATATTTGCTCCGTTTTCCTACTTTCCTTAAGCTGTAGATACACCCTCAGCCTCTCCTAATACCCTTTAGACCTGTTCTGTCCAATACAATAGCCACTAGCTGCATGTAGCTGTTGAGAACTTGAACTGTGGCTAGTCCAAACTGAGATGTGCTGTACATATAAAATATGCACTAGACATCAAGGAGTAGGGGAAAAATGTAAAATATCTTCTTAATAATCTTCTTTTTACATTGATTATATAGTGAAATATAGGTTATATTGAGTTAAATGAGATATATTGTTAAAATTATCTTGACATGCTCCTTTTTATTTTTGTGATGCGGCTACTAGATTATTTAAAATTCCATATATGGCTCACATTATATCTCCATTGAGCAGTGCTATTTTAGATCATAAATGGCAAGCTTAAGTGCCCACAGGAATTGGACAAGTAACATTAATGAATGCCTGGTTCTGGTGGCATTTGTTCACTCTGAAAATTGTCTGCCCCATCCTAAGTTCACAACTACTCCTCTGTTCTGCAGACTGGCATGCTCAGATGCAAGGTCAATGTTATCTTAAAAGAAGTTAGAAAAGCAGTCTTTAATATGATATCTTCTGATTTTCAAATATTGGCAACTAATTCAAAAAAGTATCCAATACTCTATGGACAAATAGAACTTGACGGTGGGCTGGAACCCACTTTGGGGACCAGGTATAACTCTGTCTTTTATGACTCCAACGGTCCCCATCCCATGCACACATCCACCTTGCAAGGACAGCATACCTCCTTCCCTTAAAATGAAAGGCATACAAACCCAGACAAGGCCCTCCTCACTCAACACTATACAGCCTCTCTAGAGGAACACGATACCAGTAGGAATTTAAGACAAGAAGCTGTCTGTAAGGACTCCAAAGGTATTGATAAGCAATTGGTATAAAAGGGTCACTATGAGCAACTAATTGAACTTGAACCCAGGGCTCTTGACTCTAAGGCCAGTTATAGTAGCTTTCAGGAGAGTTTTATATTTGTATAACCCTGACATTTACAGTCAAGTTACTTTTCACTCTTTGTTTGTAATCAGGAAAGGGGATTGGATTGCTAATCTTTTTTTCCTTTTTAATACAGAAAGTCCCTTTACAGAATCCTCCCATTAAGTGGGCTGAAGGACATAAGGGAGTATTTAACATTGAAGTACAAGCTGTTTCTTCTGTTCACACCCAGGTAAGGAACCTCAAAGCCAACTTCAAATCAGATCCAAAAGGCTAATAATGAAGGTAGAGGTGTAACAGAGAAACCTTCTGAGTACAGGCCAGTAAAAGATCAATGAAAATCTTCATCTACAGATAAATAAAAAATAATCTTTAATCCTTCATGGGAACTTGCAAGCCTATTTGGGTTTCATTTGTCATTTGAATAGAAAGATCTTACAAAAATGTTGAGCACCTAAATGAAGGAACCTAGTACTTGCACTGTTTGTTGACAGATTTTGCGGGGAGACTTGATTTGGAATATTTGTCTGCTGTTATCGCATTTCCCTCTGTAACTCTGCTACTTTACCAGCCTTAAAAAAAAAATTCTAGCTGGGTACAGTGGCTCATGCCTGTAATCCCAGCACTTTGGAAGGCCAAGGCAGGAGGGTCACTTGAGCCCAGGAGTTTGAGACCACCCTGGACAATGTAGTGAGGCCTCATCTCTACCACACACAAAAATAATTTTTTGAAGTAACCAGGTGTAGTGGCACATACCTGTAGTTCCAGCTACTCAGAAGGCTGAGGCAAAACGATTGCCTAAGCTCAGGAGGTTTACGCTGCAGCAAACCATGATTATACCACTGTACTCTAGCCTGACTGACAAAGTAAGATTCCAACTCAAGAAAAAGAAATTATATACTGCCTGCCACTGTCTAAACTATGCATCTGCTTTGATCACTGATCCCTTTCTTGGCAGTGTGTTCCCCTGGTATGCTGACCTCTGCTTACAGAATATGTCAGAGCAAAAAGTATTTTTTATTCAGTTAATAATTATCGAGAGGTCCTATTTTGTGCACCACATTCTACAAAGAAATTCATAACCTTGGTCCGAAACATCATGTCTTAGCACTTCTGGTCTGAAATACTGAATAAGAGGTTCTACCCATAAAGAGCTATCCGATTGTGTTGATGAATCCACTGGTGAATATTGCTGGGATAAGACCTCATGAGGCCTGCCTTCTGCCTTCCCAGGACAACCACTTGGAGAAGTTCTTCACTCTCTGCCACTCCCTGGAGAGCCAGGTGACCTTCCCCATCCGCGTGCTGGATCAGAAGATCAGTGAGACGGCGCTGGAGCACGAGCTGAAGCTCAGCATCATCTGCCTGAACTCCTCCCGCCTGGAGCCGCTTGTGCTCTTCCTGCACCTGGTGTTGGACAAGCTCTTTCAGCTGTCTGTGCAACCCATGGTCATCGCTGGCCAGACAGGTAGGAGCCTGTGGGACTGGGAGGAGTCAGGAGTAGACAGAAACATGATTTCCCAGAAATTCAGGGACAATGTGAGCTTCCTTTCAACTGATGATGTAAGTTCAAGGGAGATCAAGTCCTGTGCTGTTTTAAAATTTTTTCTACATGTTTAAAAAGAAAAAGAAAATTAAAATAGGGTTCTTAGTATTGCAGCTTTTTTTTCACAAACTTTATGCATGATTACAAGCAATCTTTTAAATTCCATTTCTAGTCATTGGTGGATTTCTTTTGCCTCTAAGATACTTTTGTGGCTAACAAGGAACTAGAACATTCTGAAGAAGTAAGACAACCCATGTTTTTTTTTGTTTTTTTGTTTTTTGTTTTTTTAAATTATTTATTTTTTATTATGAAGTTGTGGGGTACAGTTAAGGGTTAGGTATACAATTGCGTTTCATTCAGGCACCCTGTTGATATGGGGTGTTTCCCCGTGACAACCCATGTTAAATGGCAGGAGGGCTTTCCAAGTTGAAATGCAACGTGGTTACTTTTTTATTGAAATATACTCCTGCCATAAATTCACTATTTTAAAGCATACAGTTCGGTGGTTTTTGTACATTTACGAGGGTGTGCAGTGGTCACTACTATTTAATTCCAGAACATTTTCATCAGGCCCAAATGAAACTCCATACCCTTTAGCAGGGTGTATATACCCTGTTGACCCCTCCCCCTTGCCCATAGCAACCTCTCATCTCCTTTCTCTCTTATTTTACATGCTTACTTAAAAAAAAAAATGAACACTAAATACAATGTATAAAATTTCCTTTGGCAATAATGTCCAAAGCTTATATTGGAGCCATGACCAGGGCACAGTGGTTCTCTCGCTCCCCAAGTAGACTGGTTGGTGCAGGGCATCTTTATTTGCCACAGTTTCCAGCTGTGCTTATATGGTCCTTTGCTCTTCAGGCCAGCAGATGTCTTTTGGGTACCATCCGTGTGATTTGTAGCCTTTGCAACCATAACTGAAAGCATCTCAGACCTCAGAGGACTCACAATACAGCAAAGATCAAACAGCACAGGACAAAAGTTCTCACAGGGACACAGCTGAATATTGCAGTGGTGGTGGAGAGGGTGGTATCAGAGAACAGAGAGAGGAAACACCCTTTGGGAGGGAGTGGGAGAGCCCCATGAAGAGAGTAACATTTGAGGCGGCCTTGAAGGAGGGATAACATAAAAGCAGCCAAAATGGGGACAGTGAGGTGAGCATAGTCCAGGTAGAGAACCAGAAAAGCATGGGAGTGTTGGGAAAGAAGTCAGCAGCACAGTTGAAGGATGGCTTGTGAGCATGTGCATAGGTGGGCGGGGACACGGAGTGGGGAACCTTTCAGAAGCAGGGAACAGCATGTTCTCTTAATCCCTCACTTTGCATTACACCCTTGGATGCATTTTTGTGATTCCACAGTTCAGACGTCCCGTGTAGGCTAACTTTTCATCCGTGTAGCTGTTGCCTCTCCTGCACAGCAGAGACTTTTGCCCTACCTTGATTCCTTTCTTTGCACCCATATATGTGGCGCACTGCTTTGTATGTTCCAGATACTTAATACAGACTTGATTACCAGACACAATGTTCATCCACATGTTTTGGGCCACTTCTCCACAGCAAGTTTCTACCTTGTCATGTGGAGATCACAGGGTGTCGGCACAGGCAGAATAAATAGAGGCACTTAGTCTGTGAAAGGCACGAGGCGGGGACGGCAAGTATGAGGAATGCACCTTCCTCGGGAAGGATTTTCAGCTTTCACAGAGAGACCAAGTTTACCAACAGAAACGGCTGGAGAATCATGGAATTCAGCCTCACTTAAGCCCTGCCCTGTGTGGTGTCAGAAGGCTTCCCGTGGAGGAGGTGGGACTGGAGCTGAGCATTAAAAGTGTTGGTGTGATTTTGTGGATGGGAGCAAGGAGGGCTTTCTAGGTGAGGACAACAGCACGTGCAAAGTCACAGAGGTAGGAAAAAGCAGACAGGCGATGGGACAGTACAATGATTGCCTCATTTTAAAGGAAGTTGAATTTGAGCAGAAAAGGATATAAGGTTAGGAGTAGGTTGGAGCCAAACTATGGAGATTTAGAGCACCTGAACAAGGTCTACGCAGCAAATCAGTAGTTTGCATGAACCCACTGTGGGGAATGGCATCATCACATACAGATTTATGTCAATCTGCACAAGAATCTAAGTTGTGCCCCAGCACATCTCAAATCACAGTGTGCACAAGAACCATCTGAGCATCCTGTGAAAATGCAGAGTCTGAGCCGGGCTTGGTGGCTCAGCCTGTAATCTCGCGCTTTGGGAGGCTGAGGTGAGTGGATTGGCGAGACCTCATTTCTACAATAAATCAAAAAATTAACCATGCGTGGTAGCACGCGCCTGTAATTCCAGCTACTTGGAAAGCTGAGGCAGAAGGATCACAGGAGCCCAGCAGGTTGGGGCTGCGGTGACCGGGAGCATGCCACTGCCCTCCAGCCTGGGGGACAGAGTGAGACTTCAACTCAAAAAAAAAAAAGAAAGAAAGAAAATGCAGAGTCTGATATAGTAGGTCTGGGGTGGAGCCTGAGATTCTGCATTTCTGAGTAGCAGCCAGGTGAAACAGATCATGTCGGTCTGCAGAGTCCACTGAGTAGCACCAGTTTACAATGTGATTTAGAGAGGGAGGACATCTGGACAGTTTTATGTCCTTGTCATGACCAATTTTCATGGTAGGAAGATCAATGGAGAAAATGTGAAATAGTCTGTGGTAAGCAGAGAAGGCATGCTGTAGCTCACCAAAACAACTCACCCTGCCCAGTCACCATCTTTTTTTTTTTTTGAGTTGGAGTCTCACTCCGTTTCCCAGGCTGTCAACCTGCTGGGCTCCAGCGATCCTTCCACCTCAGCCCTCCAAGTAGCTGGAACTATAGGTGTGTGCTGCCACGCCCAGCTAATTTTTATTTATTTATTTATTGTAGAGACAAGGTCTTACCATGTAGCCCAGGCTGGTCTCAAACCCATGGGCTCAGGCAATCCTCTTGCTTCGGCCTCCCAAAGTGCTGGTATAATAGGCTTAAGGCACAGCACCTGGCCCCCAGCCACCATCTTGACCAGCCTGATTACATGGGTCAGTGGTCAGGACTCAACGTCACTGCCCTGAAGAACATTCCAGCCTGGGTTCATGAAGGACCAACTGTGAGGCCACCCATGTTTCTTTTGGTTCCTCAGCCAACTTCTCCCAGTTTGCCTTCGAGTCCGTGGTGGCCATTGCCAACAGTCTGCACAACAGCAAGGACTTGAGCAAGGACCAGCATGGGAGGAACTGCCTGCTGGCTTCCTACGTGCACTACGTCTTCCGCCTGCCAGAGCTGCAAAGGGACATGCCCAAGCCAGGTAGCGTTGACCCGAGAGTGGGAATCTGGTGAGCAGGACACTCCCACCTCCACACCATTGCCCTGTCATTCAAAATAAAATAAAGCACCCTACAGTTCAATTTTATTTTTCAGAATGATACAAAACTTATATGAATGCTGAAACTAATATAATTTATTTTTAAATATTTCTTTCTAGATCTCTCCCTCTTCTAGATCTCTTTACCTCTTCTTATGCTCTATGCACTTACTTTGCCCATTTGATAATCCCTCACTGTTCTTTACCCAGTTGCTAATTTATGATTCAGTTGAAGATCTCACTCTTTTTTTTTAAGATGGAGAAGTGCCAACTGATGCCTAGGATTCTAGGATAATAAGGATAAAGAAAACAATATATATTCAATGGCATTGGTTCTTAAGCTTTTTATTATGAAAAAATAAGTCCCTTTGCTCATTTTCCTCAAACTAAGTTTTGGAAATAATAATAATCCATTTTCCCATTCTTCTTATTTATTTTTTATTTTTCTAAGAGACAGGGTCTTGCTCTGTCTCCCAGACTAAAGTGCAGTAGCATGATGACAGCTCACTGCAACTTTCAACTCCTAATCTCAAGCAATCCTCCCAATTCAGCTGGGATTACAGACTCATACTACCACACTTGGTTAATTTTTTTTATTTTTTGTTTTTGTAGAATTGGGGTCTTGGTATGTTGCTGGTCCAAGACTGGTCTCAAAACTCCTGGCCTCAAGTGATCCTCTACCTCAGCCTCCCAAAGTATTGGGTTTACAGGCAATGAGCCACCATGCTATAGACTCCCATAACCACTTTTGAAAACATGTAAATACTTAAAAGATAAAAAACATTCATACGTTGTATATGCTTAACCTCATAAGGTTCAAATGACTCTATGGATTTTTGAATCTTGGAAAAACTTACGGCATGAATTATAAAGTTGTCATCATTTAAACATTTATAAATAAATAACATCTACATTTATAGCTTCTCCTGAGAAATCAGAAGTTCTGAGAACTCTGAGGTCTGTTTCCCCATGGCAATAATAGGCTAGAACTGAGCAGTAGCCCCAGCCTTTGGATGAGGCATGTGTCTCCAGTTTACCATAGTCCTCACCACTCCCTAGTACCTCAAACCCTATCTACTTCCCCCAAAAGATTGCCTTCCTGCCCCTCACTAGCATTTGATAATAAGACCCCAATTCCAAGGCCTATTTAGTGGGTTTTCATCTACCCTATCCCTCTTCAGTTCCTTCTGAAGCTCAGCTAGTGACTCTGGTCCCCTGTCTGTTGATATGTCTATGCCTGGTGGGGTACAGGTGCTCCTGCCGCCCTCCCTGACCCTCGCTACCACACCTATGGACGCACATCTGCTGCTGCCGTGAGTTCGAAGCTGCTGCAGGCCCGGGTGATGAGCAGCAGTAACCCAGACCTCGCGGGGACACACTCTGCAGCAGATGAGGAAGTTAAGAATATCATGTCTTCAAAGGTAGGGAGCATGTCAAACCTTGGAAGGGGGCACAGGCTTTTTTATTTTGAACTAAGACTTGGGGAAACAACACGAAAGCAACCACTACTGCTCCCCACTGTGTTGGCCAGATGTTCTAATGTTCATCTTTAGAGTGATGAACATTCTTTCCTTATGACCGAGGGAGACCATTTTGAAAGGTGCAGTCGCATTTGAGGATCTGCTCAGAACTAGTTCACTCTGGTAGGAAAGTATTAGAGCATGGCTGGTTGAACCACAAGGACTCAATGAATACCATTCATTTTATTTTCAAGGGAAAAAAATGTAGCTTTAACTTTTTTTGACACCTAGAAAAACTGTCTGTTATTTGGTTTTGCTTTTCAATAGCTGCCTTTTACATTCAGTAATGTCCACAGATTGATTATCTCATATAAAAATCTCAAGGAACAATGTCAAGTTTTATAAACCAATAAAAACTAAGCTCCTGAGAGGGTTGATGACTTGCCCTATATTGTCTTTAATTCCATGAATTCTTTATTTTTTTCCTGGATAAACTTTTTATTTTAGGAGAGTTTTAGATTTACAGTATGATTACAAATGTAATACAGAAAGTTCTCCATGCCAAGTTTCCTCATTATGAACATTTTGCATTAGAATGATACATTTGGTGGTTAGGAAACCAGTATTCATGCAATACTATCATTCACTTGAGTTCATACTTTATTCAGATTTTCTCAGTTTTTCTCTGATTTCCTATCTCTGCTCTAGGATCCCATTCAGGATACCACATTACATTTTGTAGTCATGTCTCATTAGCCTCTTCTTGTTGGTGAAAATTTGTTTGACTCTTTGTTTTTCATGACCTTGACAGTTTTGAGAAGTAATGGTCAGGGTTTTTATAGAATGTCCCTCCTTTGGAATTCTTTTTAAAATCATGATATGAATCACATGCCATAAAATTCATCCTTTTGAAGTATATGACTCAGTGAGGCTTAGTGTATTCATAAAGATACCCAGAATTTTTATGATTTTTTTCCCCTGGTTATCTGCAGCCTCGGGGTAGCTGAGCTATTAGAGTAATATAATTTCCTCTGATTAAGAGAAATCAAAATATCTAGGTCCAAACATGATCTTTCTTCCCAATTCCACCCACTTGAAACAGTGTGGTGTGAGGAAGGGAATCGAGACCAGGGTTTGGGTCTAGGTACTGATATCACTTGGTTGTGCGCAAGCCATTGATTTATATATGAGGCCCTGAGCCTCATATCATTGCTACAAAGCTTCTGACCCCTGGTAAACTTAAGAATCATCGTGAAACTTTTAAAAACATTGGATTCACCCTCCCAAGATTCTGGTAATCCATAGTTTGAACCATAGAAATTATTGATATTCTATCTTTCTTGACTTTATAATCAGTCCAGGGATGTGCCGGAACTAGCTTGTACCTGTTTCCGAAAGCTGATTGTTTAATTTTCAGGAATTTTTTTAGCTAGTTGTGAAACATATATTATTAAAAACTAAATTACATATATTTATCATTCAATAGGTTATATTAAAAATAAAGGCAATCTGCATGCAATGTGGTATCCAGGATTGTATACTGGAACACACATAAGACATTCGTGGAAAAACTGGTGAAATCCAAATAAAGTTTGTGGTTTAGTTCATAGAAATGTACCAGTGTTAGTATCTTCGTTTTGCCAAATATACCTTACTATATATGATATTAACAATAAGGGAAATAGGATGAAAGGCATACCGGAATTCCCTGTACTGGCTGTGCATCCTGTCTGTAAATCTGACAATAACTATAACAATATAAATAATTATTCCAGAATTTAAAGTTTGCTTAAAAATGTAAACCTCATCCTTTCCTGTTTTTCTAAGCGTTACTATTATTTATGTCCTTGAAGTTATTTATGTTTATTATGTCTGTATGGTAGAAATACTATATAATGATTTGTTACTGCGCATCTCTTTCCACATCTGCATTTCCATGATGTCGTGTTGGTAGACTGAAATCAGCCACAATGGAAATATTTACAGAATAGAAATCGACAAATGCTACAAATTAGACCCTCTCGGCTAACAGCTGGTTGTTAAGCATTTGCCAGCACACCATTGTTCAACTTCACATTTAAGGCCCGTTTAGGCAATACCATTTTCTGATTGTTTAAGGGAGAGGTGGTCTGCAGCTATTATTGACAGCCTTGAGCTTTGTATCTTTCTTTAATAAAAATGAAAATATTATATTTCCATGTAGACTGTATTAAGCTATTTTACAGTAAGGGGGACAGTTTTGTCTAACTGAAAGAATAGAACATGACCCTTCCATTTCCTTTCAGAAGTGATTTTTGACAATGTGTTAGTATTTAGGAGGCTGAGACCAGTACCATACTAAACCACAGAGAGGCACTGTTCCCACACTTTTTCTCCCACTCTCCCAATAAAGTCACAGACTAGAATGTCGGAAGGGACTATTCAGCATCCCTGATTCTTAACTAGTTTAACTGTGAGTTGCTACATGCCAAACTATTTACAGTGATTATCTCAAGAGCAAGTGAAAATAAGTTTTACTTTACCTTCTTTGCTTAGTGTTATATTTACTTATAGCAATTGCTTTACCTTTGAAACCAGGAAAAAAAAAAAGCTGTATATTAAAAATAAATTCTGCAGCTGTGATTTCCAGGTGGCTGGCTCATCTTTCCCATGCACCACTGTTGATTGACTTTAAGCCATGGTTTCTGTGTTTCAGGTTACTGATCGCAACTGCAACCGGATGTCTTACTATTGCTCTGGCAATAATGATGTTCCAAGTTCAACTGCAGCCCCAAGGCCAGCCAGCAAAAAGGTACTGAGCAGAGCAGTGTAAGGATAATCACAGGATAAGAAAAGAAGGATTTACCTTTGCCCTCACACTATGATTGAAAATAGATGCCATCGCCAGGCTCGGTGGCTCAGCCTGTAATCCCGCACCTTTGGGAGGCTGAGGTGAGTGGATTGCCTGAGCCCATGGGTTTGAGACCCGCCCGGGCAACTTGGCAAGACCTCATCTCTACAATAAATCAAAAAATCAGCCGGGCGTGGTAGCACGCGCCTGCAGTTCCAGCTACTTGGAAGGCTGGCCGGAGCCCAGCAGGTTGAGGCTGCGGTGGCGGCCACTGCACTCCAGTGTGGGCAACAGAGTGAGACTCCAACTCAAAAAAAAAAGAAAAGAAAATAGACACCATCAAAGTGCTTCCCTGCCTGCCCCCCTCGCCACTGCCCTCCCCACACACACACACACTTGGAGTTCTGTCCCTTACCCCCTATTTTTGACCTAAGTGCCCATTAACTCAGTGGTTCTTCAACTTTGCCATGCATTAGAGTTACCTTACTCAAACTGATTGCTAGACCCTACCTCCCAAGAGTTTCTGATTCAGTAGATCTGTGCTGGGGCCCAAGAATTTGAATGAATTTACTGAATTTCCTAAACCCACAAAATTTCACAATCATAGTCACTGCCTGTGTGGTCTAAGGATGAGGGGGGAAGAGCTGTCTCAAATTTTCTTCTCTGCTGGGCATCCAAGTCTGGAGTGTCTTTCAAGACCCCTATTAGAATGTAAATATGCTAAATGCATAAAAGGATAACACAGGAAACCTTCTGCTACAGCGAACACCACAGGGAGATGTTTATGAAAGGTGGGAGGAGGGAATGAGCCTCAGGACGGCTCCCTTTGGTCTGGATCAGGGAAGGATCGAGTGTGGGGGGCCCTGCCAGGCCTGGTGCTGCAGACTGCAGTGATTCAGACACAATATGTCTGAGGAAGCATTTCATGTTACTTTATATGTAGTATTGAAATAAATGATACCTAGTTATTACCATTCCCTTTTGTCAAGGATGAATTGTCCCTAGCTCACCCTCTGCTTTTAAAAAAATAAGACTAATGTAGTAGTTTTCAAAGTGTGTTTAACTATAAGGGGGAGTTAACTATAGGAGAGAAAATGATACATGTGGCTAAATGAAACACAACTTTGTCACTTACTTTAAAATGGAGCAGTAGGCTGTCACAGCCCCTTTACAGTGACTGGGTATAAGGACCATTTTCCTTCTTAAAACAATTACTTCCCTACAGTTTGACTTCCTGAGGGCACGTCCTACTTGGTTTTGCAGTTGCCATGTTTTGACCCGAAATGACCAGAAGAGAGTCATTTCATTTCAGAGGGAAGTTGGGCCAATATGTTTCCTTAATAGCTCAGCAAACAGAGTTTTGCTGCTTGGCTATTTTATATAACCTTTGGAGCAAGGTGTTCTTGTAATAATGCTGCCCAGTAAGCAGCATAAATTACTTTAAGAAGCAGCTTATCCTTGTCTAATCTCTTCTTGCTGTAAGACTCTGGCAGTCAAACTGACCTACTTTCCAGAGGCTACCTTTGAAGCTGGGGGAGCATGTCTTTCCTACAATGAAAAGATTAAAGTGTAGGCCAGTGACATCACATGCACACTGAGACCACCTGCTGGATTAAAACTCAACTCCACACCTGTCCCAGATGGGAGAGCCTTACTTAAGACTGACAACAGCAAACAAATGTGTTAACATATATTAAAATGAAGTGAGACCAACAGACAAGCTGGGACACCTACGCATTCTCCATCTATCACCATTAACCCACTGGGGATCTAAGCAGTTAAAACACCCAAGCATCTGCACAGAGATTTTTCCACTTGTCTCCCTTTTTAGCGAAGTAGCTCTCAGATGTTAAGGTACATAAGGATTAGTAAACTGCACTGCACACATCCTATGCTCTGTGGGTAATTTAAAAGGCTGTCAAGGGAAATCTTGGCTATAATCATTTTTGTTTCAGGTCTTGACTTTAAAACTTCATTTCCGCATAAGGATATGAGATTTGGGTGTTCATATTGTTTTACCTTTGTTACTCACTGCGCAATAAAACTTGAGTTCATCTGCAATTTATCCTAGTTTTCATGGGCATAATATGAATGAAAACCACAGCAAATTCCCAGATATCGTTTTTTTGCCATTAGTTAGGGTGACCAACTGTCCTAATACGCCTGAGACTGAGAGTCGCCAAGGTGTAGGACTTTCCATTTTTAAGACCAGGACAGTATCCCACAAACTGAGAGGAGTTTGTGATGACTGTCCTAGTTTTAGTCTTGAACTTCTTTGCCATGAGGTTCAATAAACAATAGAAGCATTAACAAGTAGCCAGATAGATTGGGAAATGGGAAAGGTAGGAAAAATCACCATCTGCTACATTTGCTACTGAGCACTTGAAGGGAAGTGAAGACATGAAGCGGAGCTGAGGGGCTTTGTAAGCATCTCACTCTGGGACCTGGGAATTTAGAAGTTGTGAGTTCAGGCTGATACCACTGTGCCTTTTCATGCAGAACATCCGCTTATAAACCAAATTGATCATGTTTCCCACAAAGCCATGGAGGGGTTATAAAAACAAAAGTTGTCCAATCTAGAAAGGAGTTTAGATACCATCTAGACACAGTTCCTCAACGTGTGACCTCAGCTGGGTCAGCTGCTGCAGCAGCATCACCTGGGACCTTGTTAGAAATGCAAATTCCTGGCTCAGTGGCTCAGCCTGTATTCCCACGCCTTGGAAGGCTGAGGTGAGTGGATTGCCTGAGCCCACGGGTTCGAGACCCGCCTGGGCAACTTGGTGAGACCTCATCTCTACAATAAATCAAAATTAGCCGGGCATGGTAGCGCATGCCTGTAATTCTGGCTACTCGGAAGGCTGAGGTGGAAGGATCGCCCGAGCCCAGCAGGCCGAGGCAGCAGTGACCAGGAGCGGCCACTGCACTCCAGTCTGGGCGACAGAGTGAGACTCCAACTCAAAAAATAAAAAATAAAAATAAATAAAAATAAATGCAGATTCCCATGCCCTGCTCTAGACCTACTGAATCTCTGGGGCTGGGGCCCAGCAGCTTGTTTTATCAAGCCCTCTAAGGGATTCTGAAATACATTCAAGTTTGGCAACTGCCGCTACCAACCAACTGATCTTATAGATGAGAAAACTGAGGGCAAAGAAAGGAGTCTGACTTACACATGTTCACACAGAGTTTGCAGCAGGATCTGAGAGGAAAGTAAGAGACAGCACAAGTGTCAATGGCTACCCTGGAATGCTTCCCCACAGAATGCAGGCTCACCCCTCCGCTGAGTCCATTCCTTCAAACCTAGCTTTCCTGTACAGTACTCCAAACTCCTACCCTTCAAATTCCCTCCAGTCTCAGGTTATTTCAGCATTGACTTTGCCATCCACCACTTAAGGCCTAGCACATCTAGGACACATGCTTCAGGAATAAACAAGCTATTAATTTAAAAAAAAAAAGAGGAAGGAAGGAAAGGAAGTAAAGAAAGAAAAGGAAAGGAAGGAAAGAAGGAAAGGAAAGATAAAAGAAAAGAGGTGCTAATGAATAATAGCCCTTGTCATCACAGCCCAGTTTTTGTGTTACTGTTTCAGCATTTCCACGAGGAGCTGGCCCTGCAGATGGTGGTCAGCACCGGAATGGTGAGAGAAACAGTCTTCAAGTATGCCTGGTTCTTCTTTGAGCTTCTGGTGAGATTCTTGCATGTTTGTATCTAAGCTTAATAGAGCAAGAGAAGTTCATGGCAGAAAGAAATTGACATTTTGTTCACTGAGTTGCTCCTGTTGAAAACATTAGATTGTTCCTTGACATCTAACCCTCTCTCCTCCATCCATTTTCCCTTAAATCATGTTGCTTCTACCTTGAAAATCCACCTCCCCCTAAGCCATTGGCATCTCTCAAATGTCTCTTGCAGTGATTTCTTCTTTTTCCTGCATGTATCCATTTTTGTCCTTGGCCCATCCATTCAGCATAAGGCAGCCAATACTAAGCAGATAATGTCACTTTCCCATTCAAAATCCTTCAGTGATTTTCAGTGTATTGAAAATAAAGCACAGATTTTTTGCCATGGCCTGTAGGTATGATTCTGTTGTTTACCTCCATCTTAACCATGTCTCTTGCCATATTCCCCCATTCTTTGGTTCTTTGAAGATATCGAGGCCTTCTTGACCTCAAAGCCCTTTTCAGATTCACTCCCACTCCCGACCTTTCACCCCTCAGCCCCTACAACACACACCGTTCATGTCCTTCTCTTTGGATTTTAGCATGTCCTTCTCTTTGGATTTCAGCATCAATACCACCACCTCTAAGAGGCCTTTCTTTTCCTACCACCTTACACTGTGAAACATCTTCTACCCTGTTATTCTCCTTTAAAACACCCTACTTATTTCCTTCCTCACACTTATCACAATTTATAGTTTTTCTGTCTCCCCTATTAGATTTCTAGGATTTGGGTCTATTATCTTCATTATCCTATCTCTTGCCCCAGCACACAGCTTGCTGTCATATTTATTGGAAAAAATATGAAATGTGTATATCTGTTCACTCTAAAATTTCCGTCATTTCTCCAACCAAAAAGCAAAAGCTGTAATTCCTTAATTTTAAAATGGAAGAATAATAGTGACCACTGTTTTTCTTTAATTATTAATGGAAGTGAAAGGATTTTATCGTTAAGCCACTAAGAATAAGCATTTTGTCAGTATTGATACATGGAGATGCATAGTGAAATGATGTTACATGAAAAAATTATAAAAGCATAGACACCAATTGTATAAAAGTGTATAAAACAATTCAGAGGTTAAGAGTATGTTTAGTGATAGTTTTATATTTACTGGGTTCTTTAGCCTGTGACACTGAAAAAAATAGTAAGGTTTCCACCTAAGCTCTAGTTTTTTGTTTTTGTTTTTTTGTTTGTTTGTTTTTCAGTTGGAGTCTCACTTTGTTGCTCAGGCTAGAATGTAGTAACACAATCGTGGCTCACTGCAGTTTTGACCTCCTGGGTTCAGGCGATCCTTGCACTTCAGGCTCTTGAGTTGTTTGGGCTACAGGCACACACCACTATGTCTGGCTAATTTTTTGGTTTTTTGTAGAGGCAAGGTCTCACTATGTTGCCCAGACTGGTCTTGAACTTTTGGGCTCAAGCATCCCTTCTACCTTGGCCTACCAAAGTGCTGGAATTACAGGTGTGAGCCACCATGCCCAGCCAACTCTAGTTTATATTTGTAATTTTAAGGCAAAGAAAAAGGGAGCTATGCTGAACAATAGGACATAGAGAACAAGGGGGTCAAAGGAGACAAAACACACACTGGGGAGAAAATGGGAAGTGATGTGCAAAAGAGTTAAAAGACTCATGCCACAGAAACGTACCCAGGACTTAAATCTTTTAGAGTTTCTCGGAGATCCAACCCCTAGTTTGAGAAATGTTCCAAGGCATGGTCCCAAATCTCTGCCACAGAACCACGTGAGGGTGCTTATTTTAATAAAAATAAGATTCCTGAGCTCCTCCCTATAACTACTAAAATGAGGAGGGGTGAGGGCCATCAGTGTGCATTTACCTGTCTTCCCAGGTGACTTTTAAGCACACTGATGAGCCACTGATCCACACTACCTGTGTTCTGTGCATCCTAAACAGAGCTAAAAATCCTTTGGAATTTGTACCCAACCAGCACCAGAGTTTATCCTATTCTAAAAGCCAAGCTGGGCATAGTGGTGAGTACCCGTAGCTGGGCATAGTGGTGAGTATCTCTCAGCTACTTGGGAGGATAAGGTGGGAGGATCACTTAAGCCCAGGAGTTTGAGGCTACAGTGAACTATGATCACACCTCTGCACTCCCTGTCTCTAAATATATATATTTATATGATTTATATATAATATATTATACATATAAATGCCAAACTGATTAAGGTGGGTGACTGCAGCTCACAGTCTTGGGGCAAGAGCATTAGCAGTGAGACATAAGCTCTGTATTCCAGCAGAAAATAGACTGGTCATAAAATCCACTCCCCTCTTTCTTTTTGAGGCACAAAAAGTATCAGAACCAACACTCCATGCCCTGTATCTTCTGCTTCAGTTCAGTTTACACATCCCACCCACCATCAGGTTTCTCCATAAAGAAGTTTCACTTGGGTCATAACCCATCTATAAATGATTCATGCCACTAACCCACTCCCACTCATAATGAACAAAGCACCGCTGAACCTGAGTAGGTCGCTTGGCATCTTAGAGCTTTCTTTTGAAGGCAAGTTTGCATTCTCTGCAGGTGTGACAATGACTCTGCCCTTCATAGAATCCCAGTAACTGCAAGCATCCCTATGGAAGAAAAAATAATCATATTTAAAATGTTCTGAGCATCTTACTGTATATGTGTCAGGCACTGTTGAAGCATTTTTAAGCATTATCTCATGTAATCCTCATACAATCTTGAAGCAGGAGGATTTTTTGTTATCCCCAATCGACAGATGGGGTTGGAAAGAGGGTAGTGGTCATGAAGAGGGTCTCCGGGTCTGCCAGAAGTTTCAGCGGTGCTGCCTCACTTACTGCAGAGAGCTAAGAAAAGATGAAAATTGCTTTTGTTCTTGCACATTTACTTACTAGGAGTTGGTGGGCCCAGGACAGAAAGCAAAAGCTAAAGCAGTTAGCCCTTCTTATCTTTGGGGAGTCCCGTATGGCAAACAGATGAAGAAAGCTCCTATAAATCTAAGCCCATTAAGGGGGTTGGTCAACATGAAAATCAGCCAAGACACCAGTGACACTGGCAGGCTAAAACCTACGTCTGTCAGGGTCCTAGCAGGACAGAGTTGGCATTACTCTAAAAGGGTTAGCTGAAAGCATTTATCAAAAGGACTTTGTCCAGGATATATGCAAGGTTACAGGAGCCAATAAGGGCTGGTAAAGAATCCAGGGTGCAGCAAGGGCCAGAAGCCTTTATCTATCCCAGTTTCAAAGAATCAAGGGTAAGGACAGTTTCGTTGGGGCCTGAAAAAGCCGAAGGCAGAGAAGGGGATACACAAGACAGGAACTAGAGACTCAGAAAAATGTTGCTACTGCCAGGACCTCACTGTGGCAGGGATGGGAGCAGTAGGAATGAGGAAATACCCAGGCCTCTCTCTTTTCCCACTCCTTGGTGGCCCTGCTGGTGACTTCCAGTGAAAACTCCAACCAGGAGCCAAAGGGCAAGAGCACCCGAGTGATGCGGTCCATAGAGACTACTTTCCCAGCATTCAGAGCTAGACAGAGAAGGGCAAGAAATTCATCTGGGGGCTGCAGTAGAGGCAAATGGAGCTATCAGCCCCCAACCAGACCTTTGCAAAGAAACTGATTTCAAACTCAGATGGGATGCCCAGTCCTCCATGCATTGTTTATGCATTTGCCTGACATACCCAGGAAGTCATTTACTCATAAAAAGCAAAACAGTTTTTTTTTTCTTTTTTCCCCCAAGAAGCTTGAAGGGAGAGAAACAACAACCTCCTTGGGCTTAGCCAACAACCTGCCTGGGCAGTTTAACTCCCTCTATTTGTGTCAATGCCCAAGCTAATGAACAACCACTTTGGCATTAGAGCTGTTAAACACAATCCTTGGACAAATTTCACACTTGCTAATGAATATATGTCCCTGTGCTTCTAGAACTGCTGAGCCAGATCTTGGAGAGACAGAGGTAAATGGGTGACCTAGTTTACTCCCTCAGGACACAAAGTTCTGCACCAAGGGGTTCTTTAGAGGTGCCCCTACTTTGAATGGGCCACAGAAGGCCAATATGGGGGGAAGAACTTTTCCCCACACTAAAAATAATGAGCCAAGCATCCACTAGTATTTCTATTGGGTGTTCTTCTCTGGAGACCCAGAGGACACATTAGCTGGCAAGCTGCTGACAATTTGGAAATAGGTCATTAGTTTGAAGTACAGTATTGTGAAATTATTTTTTTGGTTGTAGGATGACCAACCTCAGCAGGCAGAAGCTGAGTTCTAAAATACTAGTGCTAGGGTAGGTTAGCCAACAGAGAATCAGGATTCGGAATGCCCAAAACAAAGAGGCCTCATTTTCCTAGATTTTTTGTTAGGAGCATAGTGGGAGAGACATTTTTATCGGATAACAATGGGGTCCTGTTCTGCCTGTCATTCAGGTTTATGGTATATGGATATATCCGTGTGTCCTGAACCAAGCAGGATCTTGAAGTGAAGAAAATTCATGGTCCTGACACTGGGCTTTAGGATTTGATATTCTTAGGATTTGAGGTTAGGATTCGAGCTAACCATGGCACTGTCTGAAACCGTGAAACACATAAAGCTTACCTCTGTTTTTCTGTTCTTATTTTGCCTTCTTTTTGTTTTTTTTCTCTGTCTCAGTGCTAACAAAAATTGCCAGTCCAGCATCCTTAAAAACCCAAATCTGCTGTTAGTGCATAAAAGTTCTCCTATGTAGCTCTTGGGAGTGGAAGTCAGCTTCCACACAACTAATTTTGTCCCTTCTTTTTTCCCCTCTTTAAAATTTTTTTATTTTAAATTCAGGGGTTACACATGCGTATTTGCTACATGGACATACTGTGTAGTGGTGGAGATTGGGTCTCAGGTGGTCCATTCCCCAGATAGTAAACATTGTGCCCTGTAGGTAGTCTCTGAACCCTAACCCCCTCATTCCTTTTTTTTCCAACCCTGATCTCAGGGGCAAATGTGGGTGACTCAGTTTCCAGAGCCTTTTATTTTTGCAGTGACTCTCTGACTAACCTAGACACATTCATGAAAATGACATCAGCACTAGGCACCCAACCACAAGAACTCCCAGTCTTTCCCATGTTCCTTTTAGCTCTAAGCAACTTCCAGCAAGGGTAAGATTCAACCTCAGATGGTCAAAAGTGAGGTTATATTGACCCACAAACTTCCTAGTCCCAAGAAGAAGTCCAAAAACCAAGCATGATTTTGATTTTAAATTGTTGTAGACATTGAACTGGTATTATACCAGTCATAATACAGACAGTCACAAATTGACACATAGATAAATATTATACACACACACACACACACACACACACACACACACACACACAAGTTAGGCTTATAGCACTCAAAACATAATTTTTCATAGACAAAGTGTTCTAAATAGGGATTAAGTTCCCAACTAGACAAAATCCTGCTCAATGTATAATATAGCTACATATATGTCTATATATAAAATATAGCAAAAAAAAATAACTCTGTTTGAAACTAAAGAATTGTTTCTGGAAAAACTGTGCTCCCTCAAGAAAAATGGAAACTCTAGGTAGGAGGAACATTTCTCCTCTGTTCTCCTTACTATAGTTTCTGGAAGAGAGAAGACTTCAGTTGCCTCAAAAAACAGTATCATAAACAATTTCTTTTTGTGCCATGTGTGTTAAGTGCTGTGACAGAGTAAGCCTATGTGGTTATGGGAGGCCAGCCTAGTTCTGCCTTCCAGGATGCAGGAGGTCGAGAAAAGGGGAGTCTTCTGATTCTACAGCTAAAGAATTAAGCTCCTGGTTTTGTCAGCAAGAAGAAGGGAGTCCCCTGACTTGGGGTCAAAAAGAGGACACCCTTCCCACCTCCTGCCACCATGGTAACCATTCATGTGTCAGGAGCATTTTAGTCCAGAGCTTGCTTGGGCACCACAAGCACAGATAAAGTGTCAGAAAGTCCATTGTTAAAGAGCTTTTCTCCAAGTCTTTCTCCTCTTCCACATTGTACAAGCAGGTCACCAATCTCCATGTTGACATTAACCCCATCCCCCTCCGTAGGTGAAAAGCATGGCCCAGTATGTACACAATATGGACAAACGGGACAGTTTTCGGAGGACTCGTTTTTCTGACCGTTTCAGTGATGACATAACCACTATTGTTAATGTGGTCACCTCGGAGATTGCAGCTCTTTTGGTAAAACCTCAGAAGGTAACTGTTATTTTACTCCTTACTTTCTAAACTGTTTACCTTGAACATATGTTACTTTCACTGCTAGAGAAAAATAGGTATCGTTTTTTAAATGGTAATTAAAATATAACTATAATGACAATTAAATGCCGTGTGTTATGTGTTATACTGGACTGGACACTGGGGTGGGACTGGGAAATTGTTATAAAAAATTACAGTATGGACTATAGTCTAAATTATTGTATCAATTCAGATATGAGAGATAATACTCTTAGGAAACAAACACAACTTAAAGTATTGTGGGGTAAGTGAGCATGATAATTGCAACCTAGTCTCAAATGGTTCAGGAAAAAAAAGAACTGTATAGAGAGAATGAGAAAATAAATGCAGCAAAATGTCAAGTATTGATGAACCTGGTTAAAGGGTATACAGTATTCCTTGTACTATACTACTCTTGTATCTTTTCTGTAAACTTGAAATTTTTTTCAAAGTAAAAGTTTAAAAGTATGTAAAATGAACTAAAAATTTTAAAAGGTAGTGGGGGAGGCCCAAAAAACACGGAATTTATTTATAAACAATTATGTATTTATTCTTACATATTTAAATTTCAGTCACCCTCAAAGTACTCTTCGTTTGGTGCAATACACCTATCAGACGCTTTTTCTACTGTTCAGAACAGTTTTTGAACTCATCAATTTTGAGGCTTTTAGTGCTTCTGCCATTTTTTGTTTCTTCCACATTAACAAAATGTTCCCCTTTGAGAACTTTTTTCATCTGGGGAAACAAAAAAAGTCACTCTGGGAAAGATGGGGTGAATAGGGGAGGATGGAGCACTGGGGTTATGATGTTTTTGGTCAAAAACTTCAGAACACAGCATGGTGTGGGCAGGTGTGCTCGTAAATCGCTCGGCATGAAATGGGCAAACTTGTTGAAAAAAATCTCCCAAAAAACCCTACTGAAGTCAAATGCAGCCTCTCACAACAACGCTAGCTGGTACACTGATGCTGATGGTTCCTAGAGTGCTGACCTAGTGGAGGAAGCCTGTACTACAAGGGGCCTGCCCTCCAAAAGATAATTCTGGATTTTTTAGGGGATCCCCTCTCGTATATAGAGACTGACTCAATTATATACATAGAAACATACATGTAGAACGAGTGGCTGGAAGGAAATGCACCTAAATATTAAGAGTATATAAAGAATTACTTGAGACAACCTAACAGTCATGGCATCAGTTAAAAGCTAAATTATACGTGCTACAATTTTGCAGACTTATCTGTTCTGCCCAGTGTCACCCAGAGGGACAGTGGCTGAAATAATGTAACAGCACCTGCCTCTCCCAACTTTCCCACCAGCGACCTGGGAGTTCATGTCCAGAGTTTGCCACAAAATGATCCGGCTGTTTGTATGTTTGTTTTTAAGGAAAATGAACAGGCAGAAAAGATCAACATTAGCCTGGCTTTCTTCTTGTATGACCTTTTCTCCCTCATGGATCGAGGCTTTGTGTTTAACCTCATCAAACATTATTGCAACCAGGTGAGTGTCCCTCGGAGCTAGCCATTCTTCTCCTTCTCATCTGATGTGATGCTCAGATGTGTGATCTGATTCTTTGCCGAGTTAGGCAGTGTGACTCCTGCACATCCCTAAGTTTTGTAGCACATTCCTCATGTCTGTGCCATAGACGTTCCTCAGACACGCTGGTTTGCCTGGATTCCTGGAGTTTTTACCAACCCAGCACAAAAGGGAATTCACATTTGTGACATAATCTGATTTCTTCAATTTAACATTTAATAGAATCATATGATTACATATTCAATCTTTGACCAGGCCTAGAGTCCCAAGTATGAGGTCTCTTTTTTCACATATTAGGGTAATTAATTAAATTGCTGTTGTGAAGTTCTGACTTGAAAGAGCTTCTTAAAGTGCTCTTTAATAAAATCATTCAAAAAGATTGGATTTCACTGCAAATATTTTATGATCCAACTGCATTTATCAGGGCCAACTTCCCAGTTTTAGAATGCAATTCTTCCTTCATCCACTATCACCTTCAAACTGCCCTGACAGTATCAATAGCAGTCATTGTTGCTACTCTCTCCTTCTGTTTTCCAATTCTAGCTACCACCACCATTACTGGTACTGTCGCCACCAACCATCACTATTGTCATCACCTCCCAAGCCCACCATCACCACTGCCCAAAAAACCTCCACCACCACCACCATCCACCTCCGCCATCACTACACCTTGCCATCTCTACTATCACCATCTACCTTTGCTACTCCACTAACACTTCCACCTCTACCATTTCCACCATCACCACCACCCACTACTCCACCATCACCACCACCGCCATCTCCGCCATCACCACCATCCACCTCCACCTTCGTCACTCCACTGACATTTTTTTTTTTTGAGTTGGAGTCTCACTCTGTCGCCCAGACTGGAGTGGAGTGGCACACTCCCAGCCACCGCAGCCTCAACCTGCTGGGCTCCAGTGATCCTTCCGCCTCAGCCTTCCATGGAGCTGGAACTACAGGTGTGCGCTACCACGCCCGGCTAATTTTTTATTTTATTGCAGAGATGAGGTCTCACCAAGTTGCCCAGGCGGGTCTCGAACTCGCGGGCTCAGGCAATCCACTCACCTCAGCCCCCCAAAGCGCGGGATTACAGGCTGAGCCACCGAGCCCGGCTGTCCACTGATATTTTTACTTCTACCATCTCCTCCATCTCCACTGCCCATCTCCTCCAATATCACCACCTCCTCCACTAATATCACCACTTCTCCCATCACTACCATAACCACCTGGCTCTCTGTGGTTGGTCACTTAGTGACTTTAAGTAAGTCCTTCGATTTTTATGTGTCTTCATTTTCTCATTTTTAAAATAAGGAAGTTCCTCTCTATAGGGGGTTTGAAGGATTTGAGGCAGAACTTGGACAGGGTTGCATGAGACAGGAAGTTCCTCCCAGGACAAAACTCTCCAGAGGTTTGCAGTGAGGGGCCACCATCGAGAAGAGGAAGTGAACTCCTGGAGAGAAGGAGATGAGGGAGGGGACTTATATATCTAGGTGATGTTGCTGGGAAGTGCAGTGGGGATTCTCTGGGTCAGAGAGCTCCAAGGGCTGTAGCAGCTTGGGGCCATATAACTACAAGGCTCCATCTTATCAGTAGGAAACAGCTGTCCAGTGAGGTTTAATGGGGTCTGCAAAGCAGGCAGGCACTAAAAGGATACAAATCTGCTTGCCTGGACTATGTTTTTAATGATTGGGTGTGTAAAAATCGAATTTGGTGTGAGCTAATGGGTGGGTGTCAGTCTGCAGTGAAGAAATAAACAGCTCAGGGGCCAATTCACAGAGAATCTCTGGTACATTGTCATAACACCTCCCCACCCACTCCACAAAGACCATGACTTTTCTAAAGGGAGTCCTGACAAGGACGCAGAATAATAGAAAGAATCCTAAGGAAATGTTGGAAGGCCCAGAGCATCACCATCCTGTGCATCCTGACCCCTGGCCCCTGCTACAAATCTTCTGTTCCAGGCCCACCAGAATAGAATGTCAGAGGGATATTTACTACTCCCTGCTCTTACTCTTAGGTGTTTAGGATTCCAAGTCACTGAGTGAATTTCAAATACAAGTTAGTGTGCTTTCAAAACTTTAAGCTGGACATTTGGGGAAGAGATACTAGAACACTACTATAGGCCCAGGGTTACCTACTCACAATTTTCGTTATCAAAACAGAAATAAGACAATCCAAGGTAGATGTCTACCTGCCCTGCAAAATTTACATTTTTGTTTTCTCCTCTTTCTTTCCTTTCTTTTGCTAACTTTCTCTTTAAATTATTTCCTTTTGTTTTCTTCTGTCCTACCCAGTCTTCTTCTTCCCAGTCTCAACTGCCAAAAAGCCCTAGACCAGGAGTCAGGAGGCCTGTATGCTAATTCCAGTGACTCCATTAACTACTTCTGTGATCAGGAGCATCAACCTTGAGGCATTCATTTCCTCATCTGGAAAAAGACAAGGCTGGATTAGATTTATCCAGGTGTTGACACTCTGATTTATACTCTGTATCTGCTGGTGACATTCACGAACATTGCTTAGCACTGTTAGCGGCACTCAGACCTAAAAAGATCATGACTCTAGTTCATAGTGATTTAATCATTGATCCCAACTTTCTAGATACAGGATGAACTTCATACATGAGGCAAGCTGCATTCTTCCAAAATCATCTGATTATATCATTTTGCATAAGCCGATGCAAACATCCTGTCATGTGTCTGGTCTTTTGAAGACTTTGTGGCAATGAATATAATCTTAGTTTGTTATTAATAGTCACTAATAATAGACAAAACTACTTCTTCAATTGCTTTCTGTCATTTACCATGTGACACTAAGTTAATATCCATCCATTGGGTAGGGCAACTGAGGTGGGCATTGTGGGTCTCAACCTTTGGGGATGATGTTTTGGGAATTCACCTTTACTCCTCATTTCTCAAATTGTTTTTGAAATTGCTATCTTTGATGAAGACACAAGGGACCTATGTGGAGACCATGGTGGGGCCTTCTATCAAGTGCAAACATCTGTGCTTTTTCAAGTTTTGATAGTCAGCTTGATACAACAATTTTTTTTTTTTTTTGAGTTGGAGTCTCACTCTGTCACCCAGGCTAGTGTGCAGTGGCACACTCACGGCCACCACAGCCTTGACTTGCTGGGCTCAGGTGATCCTTCTGCCTCAGCCTTCCATGGAGCTGGAACTACAAGCCTGTGCCACCATGCCCTGCTAATATTTTTACTTATTGTAGAGATAAGGTCTCACCAAGTTTCCCAGACTGGTCTCGAACCCATGGGCTCAGGCAATCTTCTCACCTTGACCTCCCAAAGTAGGGGATTATAGGTATAAGCCACCACTCCTGGCCAATCCAACAACTCTTAATGAGTGACCCTAAGTGATGGGCACATGACCAAGTTCCCATCAATTCCATTTATTTTTATAAATATTTATATAATATATAATGACATTTACTTGTTTTAAGAGAATATCTAACTATGGATTGATTCCATAGGCAAAATGCCCTGCTACACCATGGCTTCTCCTAAAATGGCTGAAAATACATTTAGAAAATTACTTTTCGAGTGAAAAGGAGGCATGTCTTTGCAAGGATGAAATGCTTTGTATTCCTGTGCTGGGGCAAGAGGGTGTTTACGATGCAATATTGAGGGGCTCAAGGGCCATCAGCATCCCCCTCTCCCCTATTCTGTGTCTTTAGAGGCGTGCCTCGAAGTTTGGGCCTTCCATTGTTCGGCTTACCTGAGGGAATCCGTGAATCTGTTTCAGACTGTCATCTTCATTTGTTTATCATTGTTTGTTTAAGGAAGATTTTTTTATTCCCCCTAAATACTCTCTTCTAGTTTTCTCTTTATTTCTCCTCCATTTCCTCTTCTTTCACTTTGGGGCAAACTCTTTGACTTCTTTGCAGGTACTACATACTTTCCTAAGCAAATGGATGCCTTCCTCTGGGGAACTAGTTCAAGGACTTTCCAATGGGGCCTTTAATTAGAATCTACAAAAGAACACTTATGGCATTAAAGTCATCTAGTCATATTCTATTAGTTTCATATGACCCCATGTGAGGTCAACTCCTTTCATTTAGTTTCTTGGACACAGTAGAGTTCTTGTAAAATTAATTATATTATGTTACACTGAAGACATATCTCAAGATGATTTTCAGCACAGGCTTGCCATGGTATTATGGATTTGACAAAGTGGACATGGGGCAAGTATCCTCAATTTGGGCAGCTATTAGGCTAGAATGATTAGGGGAACATTAATGAATGAAAACTTATCGGGCCTCCCTGTAACTCAGAATTTGCCTTCTGTTGCACTATCCCATTATTTTTTGTTAAATTGATTGCCTTCATCTGGGGAGAAGGGATATTTTTGTCTGCCAACTTCAGCTCCATTTACCTTATAATAAATGCTTTATCCCTCTTTTCATTTTTCTTTCCTAGCTATCAGCCAAACTCAATAACCTTCCAACGCTTATTTCCATGAGACTGGAGTTCCTGCGAATCCTCTGTAGCCATGAGCATTACCTCAATCTGAATCTCTTCTTTATGAATACTGATACGGCTCCAGTATCTCCTTGTCCCTCCATATCTTCCCAGGTAATCAGCTAATTGAAAGAGTTATTCACATGATTTCATTTAATTAGCTTATTTTAACCATGTATTTCCTATAAAGATTGGTCTTATTAATTAGAAGAAAAATTAAGCTATTCAAATCAGATCAAGTATGCCACCCTGAAGTAACGCCACCTTAGCGAACAGTTTTCAAGCCTGCTAACTGGTTTCTTCCTAGGCTCAAGGGTTCCTGATGAGGCCAAGTAGAGCAAAGAATTCCAAAGCACTATGAAAATTCAGAAACTCATAGAAAAGTCTCCAATCTTCCTTTGTCTGACATTACCCAATTATTACTATATTTTGCAAATACAGAATTCCAAAGTCAAATATGTTTTGGAAACTAAGGTAACCAAGTTTTCTTTTGCAGTAGACAATCCAAGAGTCTTTACCTTATTAACGTAAATACCCAAGAAGTAGAAGAGGAGATGGGAGGAGGTGTGTGTGATAAGCACTAATTCCCAAGTGATTTGACCTGAAGACCCCACCCCCACCACATAGATTTCTCAAGGGACCAGTATCCTCCAGAAAAAAACTTTATGGAAATGCTGTTTTATAGTCACATCCTATTTACAGAGAACAAATCAGTAGCTCAGAGCAGCAGGCATTTCTCATTTTTCAGGTTCTGTTTCTGTGGCATATTTCTTGATACTAGCACAAAGGCTTTCCTATTAATTGAAAAAAAAAAGTCTTAGCCATTTGTGCCAAATGAGGTGATCTGGAGGTTAACTACATGACTTTCTTAATGTGAACTAGGAAAGATCTGGCTTACAAGCAGCAGTTCCAAATGTGTAAACCTTCCGCTGCATCAGCAGGTTACATACTAAAACTTCCCTCACTAACCATGCCCTAGATCCTCTCCCTACATTTCCCTTCTGACTGCCCCAGGAGTTGCCAAACTCAGGAGCCAGCCTCACCAAACCGTGAAAGAGTCCAGATACTTTTTGTGAAATATGAAATGAGCTCCCAGGATAAGAATACAGGACAGGAATACCTAGGACTGGAAAATCTGACACTTCCCTGCCTGATACCACTTCTAGTTCCAGGTCAGCAAAACTCAGACGGCTGAAGCCATGCTCAGAAGGGTATGCTCAGAAGGGTAGCTGAGTAAACAGGGGCCTTAAACAAAGGAGGTAACTGGTTTAGGGAATGGCACACTCACAACCACAGGATTGGATGGGATTCTTATTTCCCTAATCCAAATTTTATTCTAGAATTTTAATCTTCAACTTTTGATTTCAGGCAGCAAAGGGAATGATACTCTCTTTTCAACAGACCCTGACTGCTTTATTTGTATCTTTCTCACTTGGAAGCCCTCTATTTGTGGGAATGGGAAAGCGAAGTAACCACTTTACTCCTCGGATTCCTTATCTGTCATGTGGGATACTGGCAGTACCTACCTCTCTGGGCAGTACTCACAAAGCCTGGCCGGAATAAGGGCTCGATAAATACTAGCCATCGCCATTTTAACTCCAGTTCTTGTTACTCATAAAACTGCTCCTTGTGTTACTGTAGAACTCGAGCTCCTGCTCCAGTTTCCAGGACCAGAAGATCGCCAGCATGTTTGACCTGACTCCAGAGTACCGCCAGCAGCACTTCCTCACGGGACTTCTCTTCACAGAACTGGCAGCTGCCCTGGATGCCGAAGGGGAAGGGTATGTATCCGACATTTAAAATGGAACATGAAGAAAAAAAAAAAGATATTCCTTAATAAAGTTTTCAGTCCAACTTCTCACATTTGGTGAAAAATGCCACCATATACCTGTTCTGAGGAGTAAAAGCATCTGTGATGGAGAAAATGATGCCAACAGGAATGTAGAAAGGCATGTGAGAGGGGAGGGGAGGAACCACAAAATGACTTTGCTTAGTCACTTATTTATGGAGTGGAATTTGCCAATTCTACTACAGCAGGTTTCCTGGGGATGTGTTGATTAGTGAACTCCCTAGGAACAAAACCATTTTTAAGAAAGGTGACAGCGCATAGAGGCCATTGCGAGATGCCACTTGGGTCCGTGATGACAAAGGAAATAATTATTGAGAAGAAGGCAGTTGCCATGTGTCCAGATTAGGTTTCTTGCACACAGGCCTTCTCAGGCTAAGAGAGATACCACCCATCCTGGGCTCATGAATCCTTCCATCTCTTACCTATCTGATCGCTCAGGGGCAAGTGGCAATATCTAGCCTAAAAGTGAACAAACAGAGATAGGGGTGTAGGCCCCACATCCTTCTTCTTCCTTCTCTGTGCTCTATGAGCCCTTAGGATCAGAAACTCACAGCCTGCCTGATTGACTTGAAGGAGACATTGCCTTCTAAAACAGTATATATTCCACTTGACAATTACTGAATGCCTCCTGTGAGGCAGACACGGTTGAATGTTGGAATACATCAGAAATATATTAGTACACAAAACAGGCAAAATTCCTTGCCTCTTCCACCCACCCCCCCTCGGGGTTCACTATTCAGGAACTCAGAATCAAAGATTATTGGGATTGGAAAGTAACTGAGGGTCAAACTTTTTTTTTTTTTTTTTTTTTGAGTTGGAGTCTCACTCTGTCACCCAGGCTGGAGTACAGGAGGGTCAAACTTTTGGTGTTCAGATTAAGCACACAGAATTGAAGCAACTTGCCTGACATTACACAGCAGAAGCAAACCTAGAGCCATGGTCTTCTGAGTTCCTCCTAAGGACCCGCTCTCTTAACACCAAACCATCTCCCTGCCTGGGAAAACTACTCCTATGAATTCCACAGCCAATTTCTAAAATAAAAGATGCTAATTAATGGTAGCATTGCTGTGTGTTATGGATTTTTGTCTAACTGAAAGTTCTCAAGTTCTCCCAAAGTGTTTATATTTTAGTGAAGTAAATAGGAGTTTCCTGCATGAAACAGTTATGGGAGCCCATTGAGTTCGAGCAACTGTAATAACAAATGTGTCCCAAGCACTCTGCCTATATGACACTGCTTAAGTGAATATGTCTCTGTCTCCTAGTAGGACAGTGTGAGAGACCTCATGTTCTTAGCTCTAAATCCTCCCTCCTTCTAGAAATTCATGTCCTAAGTAGCTCCTTAGAGAGCTTCATTTTCCATGGCTTCAATTCCATCCTTTTCTCTTTACCCTAAATAAATTTCTTCCAATTTTCTACCGTATCACCAACATACATTTCCATAGCAACAAAAAAGTGCACTGACATATATATTGATAAGATGCTGAGAAATTTGAACACAAAGAAAATTGCCTTCTCCTATAAGCACACGTATTTTCTTAATTGTGCTTTAATAGCACTGCTTTAAGTGATTTCTGAAAATAATCTTTAGTGTTTACATTATAGTAGTTTCTGTTTTCCATTTTCACTTTAGCTGGAAACAGCCCTGACATCTGTTTTTTATTCCTTGTAAAATTGTCGCTGTTATATTACGAGCAACAGGGTAGACTGTATTCAGAGATCATCATGTAATTATGTTTAATCAGGTAGATACATCCTTCAGACACACACACACACACACACACACAGTACCTTATATAGCCCCCCAGAGAGTAACTAATTAACAGCGTCACTCCTTTTGACAGCAGAATAATCTGTGATTGCTGGATTGTCAGTTGCTCCCCTGGAAAGTCATTAGAAATACTGTCATGACTTTACCATGTGGGCTAATACCTCAGAAACATTTAGTCTTTTAGCAGTACTTATTGATCAGCACTTCTTTTTCTGCCAAGACAATTAGTAGACTCACCAATACCTGCCCATCCATGGGGCAAGGGCTGATGGGACACCTCTCAGTACCTGGACCCCTGTATGGAACCACAGCTCCAGTTTTCAGTGGGTGTCCCTTGAACCCCTCCCACACACACATCTGGGTATATCCAAAAATGTCCACACATCACTAAATCCACAGGATTTTCAAGCACTTAGAAATTGTCAAGCTTCTTTATTTAAGCTAGCAAATTGCATTGCCTTATTCAAAACAAAACCATTGCCAGGACCACAGACTAAAATGGTAGACAAGAACAAGAATAACTTTTGAAATGCAATTTCAATTATCTTATTTTAGTCACCGTGTAATAATCAAAGTCATTAAACATTTGGTTAATATTTTCTATATAACCCTGGATTCTCATGTAGCCTTTTTAAAAATTTTTTTATTTTTATTTTTTGAGTTAGAGACTCACTCTGTCACCCAGACTAGAGTGCAGTGTCACACTCCTGGCCACCGTAGCCTCAACCTGCTGGGCTCCAGTGATCCTTTTGCCCCAGCCTTCCAAGTAGCTGGAATTACAGGCGCACGCTACCACGCCCGGCTAATTTTTTTGACTTATTGTAGAGATGAGGTCTCACCAAATTGTCCTGGCGGGTCTCGAACCCACGGGCTCAGGCAATCCACTCACCTCAGCCTCCCAAAGCGCGGGATTACAGGCTGAGCCACCGAGCCCAGCGATGTAACCTTATTTTGTTTGAAAGAAATTCAACACCTATAGCTAGGTTCCAGGTACTCTATTAAATGTTTGACTTTAGTTTATTTACTTTTTATTGAGATATAATTGGTATAAAGTACCCAATTTTTAAGTGTAAAGTGCAATTTACTTTTACTTATGAATGTATTTGGGTAACCACCAGCCAGATCAAAACAGGATATTTCCAGTACCCCAGAGCATTTCCTGTTACCCCCTTTTAGTCATAGTTCCCCCACAGGTAACCACTATTCTGACTTTTATTACCGGAGGTTAGTATTTCCTATTATTAAACTTCATATTCTTTTGCTGAATATTGTGCCTGTGAGATTCTTCAGTGTGGTTGTATGTATCAGTAGTTCATTTTTTTCTTTCAACTATATCTAGTATTTTTTTTGTCTATTATAAATAGATATCTGAGTTGCTTCCAATTTGGGGCTATTATGAAAAAAACTGCTATGAACATTCCTATACGTGGCTTTTGGTAGACATTAAAACTCGTTTCTTTGGAGGATAAATATAGCCTAATTTTTAATTTTTATTTTAATTTACTGTTCTTGAATAGGTAAATATGTGTACATGATTTTAACAGAATATCAAAAGAATATATGCGGAACTAGGAAAGGAGCACAAACTAAATCCAAAGTAAGCAGATGGTAGGAAATAATAAAGATTTTAGCCAAAATAAATGAAATAGAGAATAGAAAAACAACAGAGGTCAGGCATGGGCATGGTGGCCCATGCCTATAATCCCAGCACTTTAGGAGGCCAAGACATGAAAATTGCCTAAGGCTAGGGTATTGAGACCGCCCTGGGCAACAGAGTGAGACCCTGCCTCTATAAAAAAAAATTATAAAATTAGCCAGGCATAGCAGTGCATGCTGTAGTCACAACTACTGGGAGGCTAAGGCAGGAGGATCAGTTGAGCCCAGGAGTTTGAGGCTGAAGTGAGGTATGAGTTATGATTGTGCCATTGCACTCCAGCCTGGGCAACAGAGCAAAATCTTGTCTCAAAAAAAAGTGAGTGTGTGTATGTGTGTGTGTATACCATTGCTTAGTAGGATTTATCCCAGGAATACAAGACAGGTATGATATCTGAAAATTAATTGATATACCATATTAATAGAATAAAGGACAAAAGAACACAAATCATCTTGATAGATGCAAAGAAAGCATTTCATAATTCTGATACTCCTTCCTGATAAAACAGTTAACAAACACTTTAGGAATATAAGAGAACTTTCTTAAACTGACTAAGGGTCTGTATGAAAAACCCATAACTAACATGATACTTACTAGTAAAAGTCTGAATATTTTCCCCCTATGATTAGGAACAAGACAAAAATGCCCACCTTTGCCGCTTTTATTCAACACTAGATGGGCAATTAGGCAAGAAAATAATGTAAAATCATCTATGTAATATAATGTAATATAATGTAAAAAGAAGTAAAACTATCTCTATTCACAGATGACATAATCTTGTTTATAGAATATCCTAAGGGATCCATCCACACACCACACACACACACACACACACACACACACACACAACTAATAAATGAGTTCAGCAAGGTTGTAGGGTACAAGATCGAATTACAAAAACCAACTGACTATATACTTATGAAGAAACGTCTGAAAATGAAATTAAGGAAATAGTTTCATTTAAAATAGCATCAAAACGAATAAAATACTTAGGAATAAATTTAACAAAAGAAGTACAAGACTTGTACATTAAAAATGTCAGAACACTAGTGAAAGAAAGAGAGGGCTAAATAAATGGAGAGATCACTCCTGTTCATGGATTGGAAGATTTAGTAACCCCAGCACTTTGGGAGGCCAAGGTGAGAGGAATGCCTGAACCTGGAGGTTCAAGACCAGCCTAGGCAACTTGGTGAGACCTCATCTCTACAATAAATCACAAAAACTAGCAGGGTATGGTGGCATGCATCTATAGTTCCAGCTACTTAGAAGGCTGAGGTGGAAAGATCACCTAAACCCAGCAGGTCACTGCACTCCAGCCTGGGTGACAAAGAATGAGACTCCAACAACAACAACAACAAAAAGATAGCAGTATTCCCAACATTAGTCTACAGATTCAGTTTCTCTCAAAATAGCAGCTGGCTTTTTTGCAACAATTAACAAACTGATTTTAAAATTTGTGTGGAAATTTAAGGGAACCAATGTAACCAAAACAATCTTGAAAAAAGAACACAATTGGAGGACTCACACAATTATTTTTGATCACTGTGTACTATGTAAGAGCATTTTGATCCATCTTCCTTCACCATAACCTCTAGCTTCCTATATTGTGCCAACAGGATCAGCAAAGTACAAAGAAAAGCTGTCAGTGCCATCCACAGCCTGCTGAGTTCTCATGACCTGGACCCACGTTGTGTCAAGCCGGAGGTGAAGGTCAAAATTGCTGCCCTTTACCTGCCTTTAGTTGGCATCATTTTGGATGCTTTGCCACAGCTCTACGACTTTACAGGTAACAACCCTTCTGTTTTCTTTCTCAGATTGATAGAGCCCCTGCCAAATTCTCCACCAGAATAAGGTCTCTGTCATTAGCTTTAGTGCTGATATGCTTGAAGGAGCGATCCTTCACAACAGTGCTCTCCAAACCTTTTTAACACAGGCCCTAATCTGTAACAAATAAAAAAAGAAAAGAAAAAGAGAAGAAAAATAGGTACATAGTCTCATGTATTCATGTATGTTTTTTGTTTTGAAATTATTTGTTCATTCATTTATTGATTGATTTGCTAGTAGAGGATGAATTTAATAAACCATATACCATACACAAAGAATGAAATAATAGCAGAAAAATAAGACCAAACACCTATGACTTTCTATTCAAACAAGTCATTAAATAAAACACAAGCATTTCTATGAAAGTAATTATCTCCTTTCTTAAAAAAAATTTCTCCAGCTAACCGCTAATTGGGGGAACTATGAAGAGAATGATTTGAGAGACAAGGGTTAGAGTTTGTGGATTGAGTTCTATTGGTCCAGAAGGGCAAAGAAATTACAGAAACAAGCTTGGCACGCAGGATGAGCAAGCTGCCTACTGAGGTGAATGGCTTCCTCTGGGAGCACCTGATAGGAGGGAATTGAGAACAGAGTTGTTTCCAAAATTTAAAGATGTGATGAGGATCATGGCATGTGACTTGCAGCCCATTTTGAGAATCTCTGCTGGTGAGTTTCTAGAAAGTTCCACTTGAAGAACTATAACTTTCTCGTTCCCAAAGCAGGGAACCGCTTTAGCACACAGTCCCCAAAGCTTTCTTGTTGATTAGAATTTTCCATATCAGTCACTTGTAATCAGAACGTTTCAACGCTTGGTCTTGGAGTAACTTGAATTTCAAAGCTTTCTTTATATATGTATTGAACTTAATGGTCATGATGTAGGTGACAAGACAGAAAATAGTAAAAAGTATTTTTATTATTACAGGTAGTATAGTCCTCTATTAAGTATAGACTCCTTAGTTTGATAAACTAAGAAGAATATAGTCTTTCGAAAGGTACATCTGAATTCAAATTCTAGACCCATTCATTAGTATATGTGGCATTTGAAAAGTTCATCTTTTCAATGCCTTTTCTTCATCCTGCAAACTTTAAAAATGTAATAACAATGCCTACCTCTTAAGGTTATGATAATGATGAAAGTAGATGACTTCTATAAAAGCATGTTGCACAGCAAATTTTTTTTTTGTAACCATAATCCTATGAATATTAAGGGAAAGTTAGACTGTATCTTTACATGAGTCGTGATAATGTTAGCAGATCTCACATAATTTCCATATGCTATTTATTTCACCATTTGTTTTAAATCCCAATTGCCTTAAAAACACAATAATAAATGATTATTTCTAAGAACTGGATTCTGTTTTTACAACTTTAGTGGAGGAAATGCTGTTTACACTCAAATTTTTCTAAAAAATTGAAGGTCCAAATGGCCATAGTGTTGACAAGTCTAATAAAACTTGAGTTTTTTAGTGAATCAATCAGTTATGAGTGTTTTAACACACTTCTCCCAGAACTGCTTGAACAAATAGTTTGTGTGTGTCTGACTGGTAGTTTTCTTAAAAATTGTCCTGTTAAATGATTGATTCTTTTTTTTTTTTTTTGCTTTCATACATCTAGACCTATCAATAAATATGAATATATCTATATTATATAGATACAACAAATTAGCACTCATTTCAAACATTTGAAATTTAATGAATTGTTGCTGAACTTGTGATCATAGCTTATTATTCTAAAAGGTACATGCCTAATTCTATAATTGTAGGTTTCTTCCCATTGTGTCATTATTTAAAATATGAGAATAAAGTAAAAATTATTATGTTACAGGAAAATGTTATGAAAGTTTTGAAAAAAAAATTTTTTTTGAACTGTAGCCCCAGCTGGCGTGCAGTGGCACAATCACAGCTCACCACAGCCTCCACCTCCTAGGCTTAGGTGATCCTTCTGCCTCAGCCTACCAAGCAGCTGGGACTACAGGTGTGCACCACCATGCTTGGCTAATTTTTTAATTTTTTTTGTAGAAATGAGGTCTTACTATATTGTTTAGGCTGGTCTCGAACTCCTGAGCTCAAGCACTTCTCCCACCCTGACCTCCCAAAGAGCTGTGATTACAGGTGTGAGCCGCTGCGCCCAGCCTGAAAAATTTTATTTACACGATTAAAAAAATTAATTTCTAGGCTAATCTTGTGCTGGACATTTTGCTTCTTTTATTAGCCTGTCAGTTTTTTCTTATGGATGAAGAATACTAAACAACAGCTTTTAAACTACTGTGCTGACTTTAGTAACTGAGAAGTATTAGTCATTTATTGGGTAGGAGACATAGGGAAATATATCTTTGGCTTGACATCACAAATGATGCTTTTATTGCAGCTGCAGATGCTCGTAGTGGGAAGAGTCGCACCAATGGCTCAGATGAAGAACAAGAAGGGACCAGTGCAATTAACCAGAATGTCGCCCTGGCCATAGCTGGGAATCATTTTAATTTGAAGACAAGTGGAATAATGCTATCTTCCTTGGTATGTCGGTGCACATTTGTTAGTTTATTTTTCACTTTGTGTCTTCTCCCATCTTCTGATGAGAGAACCCAGCTTAAAACCAGCAATGATGGTTTCTGCCTCATTACTCTATGCTGGAAGGAATCATTGTGAGGCTGGCAGCCAAGGAGCACACAAGTCAGACAGGGTTCTGGCAATGGGAAGAGACGCGCAGACCAAATTCAGGTGGCCCCAGTAGTACTGAGTTCAAGGCTCAAGAAACCTAGAAAGAGGAAAACTTGAGAAATCTGAGCTCATTGCAAAGGAGATCAAACCAAGGCTCCCTCAGGGTAGGGGCTTGGGCTGTGTTCAGGCTGTGTGTTTACTATTCATGCTGTGTTCTGCCTCCAAAAAGAGAGATTGAAGGGGTAGGAAGCTTGGGGTAAGTGTTTCTTAAGCAAAGGCTTCAGCTTTTCCAGGTTCTCAGGGATCCTAAGGAGAGTTGTTTGGTTCTGGTCGTCCTCACTGAGTCTTTGGGCTTAAAGAGGCTGTTCTGGGAATGCATCTGCTGATTCACTTACTCTGTCATTGGTGAGCTCTAACCACCTCTTGTCAAGACAACACTATGCCTCCAGCTTAATTTAATTTTACATTTCAGTGTAGGGTATATATCTGCAGAGAACTCAATTCAATTCTCATCTGAGAAGGCAGAATCTCATCCTAACTCTTTTTTGCTGGATGACTTTCTTTTCTTCACTCCAGCACTTAACAACCCTCCCACCCCACCATCCTCATGAGGACTGGGGGAACAGTGAGGCAGGAAGATAAGAAGGAGAAAAGACATTTGAGATTTGACATCATCAATCTAACAGTTTGAAAAATATTGTGTGTTTTATGACCTCCTCCACCTTTCTAATATCCGATATCCATCTTACCAAAGTTAGCTGCTTGAGGCGATTTTACATTATTTGTCTCTAAGGGAGAAATTCGAATGCCCAAACATATTCTCTGTGAAAAATAGAACATATTCCCTTGAAGTTATATCTCAAGATTTCCTTTATTCTTGTCAACAAACTCAGAAAAACTAAAGTCAAAGTAACTTCATAACCTCTTTTATTTTCCATCCAACACTAACATTTCCCTCACATACACACAAATACCTCACTGCGATTGCACCACTACATTCCACTGGATATTAGCTATGCCACATGAACCAAGGGTGCAGCCTTATATTGTTGGTTGTGTTGATGTGATGAGTAACAGAAAGTGTGCTCAGCACTCTAAAATGAATACTTGTGGCCAAGGTATTAAAGCAAATAGCCTGAATCCCCACCCCACTCCCGGTCCCAGACAAACATAAGCTGTGGTCAAAGCCCATTACAGAGGACTCCACTAATGTGGATTTGATTAATTTGCTGAGTAGTTCCTGACCTTTATATTATACTTTGGACTATGTAACAACGAAGCTGAGTATTGAACAGTGAGATTAGTCATGGTACTTGGCCAGGTTTGTTCTCGTCTAGAAGTCCATCCCCCTGCTGTCCAGCATGAAGGAGAAATGCTTGGAGATCTTAGCGATATGAAAGCCCCTTTGTATCATTGAGATTGTAGAGCATGGTCAAGGTCCCAGACAGAGCACCAGGACACACTGCTCTTAAGACAGAGGGTACAGCCAGGCACGATGGCTCAAGTCTGTAATCCCAGCACTTTGGGAAGCCTAGGTGAGAGGATTGCCTGAGCTCAGGGCTTCGAGACCAACCTGGGCAAATTGGTGAGACCTTGTCTCTACAATAAATCAAAAAATAAGCCAGGCATGGTAGTGCACGCCCGTAATTCCAGCTACTTGGAAGGCTGAGGCGGAAGGATTGCCTGAGCCCAGCAGGTCGAGGCTGCAGTGGCCGTGAGTGTGCCACCGCACTACGAGTCTGGGTGACAGAGTGAGACTCCACCTCAAAAAAAAAAAAAGACAAAATACTCAGGTATGTGGTTAAAAGCCTGGCTCAAATACTGCCCCAGGTAAGCTCTTCTTGGCTGGATGTGCTCCAAGAACACAAATTTCCCTGCCTAGGGAAGGCAGGGATGCTGGAAATAGATCCTGGCCTTGCAGGGAAGTATAGTCACAGTGTTCCAATTTTTCTGTGGCTTGATTTCTTCCCCGGCCTTCATCCCCCATTGTGCCTTCTTCCAGCCTTATAAGCAGTACAACATGCTGAACGCTGACACTACTCGCAACCTCATGATTTGCTTCCTCTGGATCATGAAAAATGCTGACCAGAGCCTCATTAGGAAGTGGATTGCCGACCTGCCATCAATGCAGCTAAATAGGATTTTAGATCTACTTTTCATCTGTGTCTCATGTTTTGAGTACAAGGTAAGTGTGGGATGGCTCAATTTTATACCAGCTCTCATATCCCAAATTCAATCCTATCTTGTTACTCTTCTCCTTTGAGGCTTGGAGGCATCATTGCTTTTTCTTATTTATATCTTCAAATTCATAACCTATTAGCATGTATAGATATCAGTCTACAAGGAAAGGATCACTGCCTTTTGCAAAGAGAACCCCATTCCTAGTAACAGAATTTCAGCCATAGGAACCCCCAAAATAGTGCCTCTGTGTAGCACACGTTGAAACTGGCTGACATCACTATGGAGTATCCTGTGTTGACAGTTCTCCATATTGACAGAGATCTCACCAAACGAAATGTCCTCCTGCCTCTGTCCTGTCTAGGGAAAACAGAGTTCTGATAAAGTCAGTACTCAAGTCCTGCAGAAGTCCAGGGATGTCAAGGCCAGACTGGAAGAGGCTTTACTCCGTGGGGAGGGAGCCAGAGGAGAGATGATGCGCCGGCGAGCTCCAGGTGTGTTGCACTGGTCCTTCTCTGCCTTCTGTCAGACAGTTTTTCACCCTTTGTGGGAAGGAATGTTCTCCCAACATGAGTAGACACCATCACTTTCTTGAAGCATTTATGCTAATATCAGAAACAGCAGGTCCTGGGATTCTGTGTGTGTATGTAATTTTAGCCCAGTGCCTCTAAGAGGGAGCCCCATTCAACAATCACAGGAACCCTGAAAATGTCTCCAATGACATCTGTTAATTAATACTTGTTGGTAGACTCCGAGAATGTGAGTCATGGATGAAATGGAAAGTGTCTCCCTCAAGGCTGAGGCCTCTCTAGGTGATGTTTGACTAGTCTATCTGGAACATGGTCAAGAAACTGGATAGTTCTTGATCCAAGACCATCTCCCCAAACCATTCAGGGTGATATTCAAATGGAACCAATTCCTCAAAAGAGCTTCAGAGTATTTCAGTCATCCAAGGACATCACCACCCGAGGAGTCATCTCAAAAAGGCTGGGATCATCACTCTAGAATAGAGTGAAATGCCCTGGTACCTTCAATCATATTCACTGTGCTCCAAGTAAAACAATGACAGCTAATTCTGTTCAACTGGACATAATGGCAGAGAACTTGGAAGGAGCTCATAGTTTTCAATGGTGGTCGGGCACCTTCATTTGATACCTATACGTTTCACCTAATAATTTGGTAAGCCCCAAAGTTTCTCTGGAACCCTCTGCTCATGAGTAATGTACTCCCCAGCACCCCAGATAGGTAGGAGGTCTTCAAAAGATCTAGCCTATCAATCAAAAGCAGACCAACATGGACATAGGCACAGTAGCTTTGTCTCCTACCAGCAACCTGCATGGACGTTAATTAACTGGAGAAATGATGCTGAGGCCTCTCAGTTGAGCTTGTTATGAGATTCTGGTTATCTTGGAGGGTTTCACACTAATCAAATTCCTATCATGCATTTCTTAACTCCTAGGCAATGACCGATTTCCAGGCCTAAATGAAAATTTGAGATGGAAGAAAGAGCAGACACATTGGCGGCAAGCTAATGAGAAGCTAGATAAGTGAGTCACTCAACAACTTTGTGCTCCTTTTACCTAAAGTTCAAAACAATTTTTCTCAGGCTACTTGTATTACTGAAACAACTGTATCCTTCCAAGGGTAAGAAAGTGAATCATCATTATCTGTGTAAATACAGTTCATTCAGGGACCCAGGATAATCAAAGGTATTTCCCACACTTAGAAATGTATCACAATGATAAGCATTTAAAGAAAACTAACATTTATTGAGCAACCTCAGATAGCTTAATAAAAGCAGGTGATGGGACTGGAGGAGGCAGGGAAATACAGAGAGCAAGACGCAGTGCCTAAGAATACATAATTTCAAGTCCTTATTTCTATTCTGGAAATGTGTACAAAGATATATATTCAGGGATATTTATGTCAGCATTACTTAACTTTGTCTTTAAAAATTGGACACATTCTAAGTGCTCAAGATTAGGAGACTATATTTAAAATGTTAGGTTGCCATTAAAATGTTTTGAAATCACGTTAATGACATGGGGAAATGCTTATGATATAATGGTAAGTGAACAAAAGCAGGACAGATACTTGGTTTTTGGTGTATAATCTCAAACCTTGAATGCATATGCTAAATGCATTTGTAAAAGCTAGAAGAAAATTTACTAAAATAGTAATTGTGGTTTCCTTTGGGCGTTGGAAATATAGGTAATTGATGTTTTCTTTTTTATACTTTGTTATATTTTCTGCAATGCATGTGTATTATGATATCTACAGTTATAAGGAAAAATTAAACAGAAATAAAAGAAGAAAATCCTGCTTGGATTGCAATATGCTATAGATGGATAGATAGAGCTATATTGATATTTGTTGATATATATTGATATATGTGCAACAATTTAGACATGTAAGCTAAAGCTAAATGTGTTTGAATAGACAGCACATGTCTCCTGTCTCTTAGCCACAGGTTGTCTGATGAATCCCTAGGTTTACTGAGCACAATACTGTATGGTTAAAGACACCTTCCTCACAGTTGACAAGGTATAGGTAGGATATCCCCATGGTGCATAAAGCACCCATCAAAAGAGGGAAATGTGGCGGACTTGGCTAGCAATGTTGTTTTATAAATATGAGTTTGCATCTTTGCTGTAACCACATGAATGAATCATTCTAGTCTACTTTGGGACTTCTGAGAGCCAGATTTATTCAAAAACATTAAAGAGAAATAGATTTTTATTATAGATGTTACTTGAAAAACCCAGTTGTTGATATTAATAATGCCTATTTTATTCTTGCTCTAATTTCCTCAAACTGATTTATAAGATTTTTGGATCTGAGAATCCATGCTAGTTCAGGTAGTGAACAACCACAACAAAAAAAATGTGCTTGCAGTAGGTGCTGTAGAACTGCTTAGGTGGTTAGCTCATCTACTCTGTTAGATTATAAGAGCCCTAACAGGGTATGTTTTGCCTGGGCTGTGTAAATTGATATTTTGGGAAGCCTTTTCCTTTTACTTGTAGTAGCAATACATGCACAGCCTACCAGTTCTCTCTGGGTTAGTTCTCAGCCCTGAGCTACCTAGTAGGCTGTTCATTATTAGAGCTCATGACTGACATCTACAAATCCTCAGGGGCTATGCCCTTTTTTTTTTTTTTTTTTTTTTTTAGAGAAACCATAGTAAAAGTACAACTGCTAAACATACCTATTTGGAAAAGTTTTTGTAATTATAACAGTAGTGGATTTCACTTTTTCTTTCTGATCACTTTTTAATTCTTTTGGCTCTGTTTCCGAGCAGTAATTTTCCACCTAGGCTGCACATTAGAATCACCTGGAGGGCTTCTAAAGCTACAAGTGCCCGGTTTCACCCTCGACCAATTCAATCAGAAACTCCAGCAGAACTCAGGAATCAGTAGTTGGTAAAGCTCCCCAGGTGATTCCATTGTGCAACCACATCTGAGAACCACTGTTTTAAAGGAAGAGCTGGTAGGCTTTTAAAAAACCAGATCAGTGGCTGTCATGGTTGCCCAACAATACAAATATGCTTAATATCATTGAATTGTAAACATAAAAAATGGCTAAGATGGTAAACTTTATGTTATGTGTATTTTACCACAATAAAAAATTGGGGAAAAAAACAGATTGGAACACTTTACATCCGCTGGTCACTAGCCACATTAGTCGTTGAATGCTTGAAATGTAGCTAGTTCCAATTGAGAAGTAAGTGAAAAATCCCTGCCAGATTTTGAAGACTTACTACAAATAAACAAACAAATTATTTCATTAGTAATTTTATGTCGATTACATGCAGATAGTATTTTTGATCTTTCAGATTACATATATAAAAATAATTTTATCTGTTTCTTATTTTTTTAACATGGCTACCACAAATATAAAATGACATATGTGGCCTCCATTGTTTCTATCAAACAGCATTGCTCTAAATTTAAACCTATCAGTAAATTAATTAAAAAGAACTTTTTGATTTCCCTTTTTTTATACATGCATTATCACTGGGAGAATAAGAAAAAGTGTCAAGCAGCTTGGGACCAGGAGCCCAAGAATAGCATGAAAATATTTAAAACACACAAAAAATATTTATTCTGAGCCCTCAACAGTATGTAAGCAACTGCAGCACCCCCATTATTGAGTTAAGGGGACTCGAGAACAGCTAAGGAGTAATCCTGGTTCAAGACGTTGGAGCTGATATCATGATATCATCTTGGCCACAGAACATCTAAGAAAGTCAATTCTTCACACCTCTCTTTCTGTGCAATTAAATTTGATTGGTGATACAAAATATCCTTTTCCAGCTTCATTTCAATTTTATGAGAATAAATGACCAATGCATAACAGGCTCTGGTTTCTGAAAATGAAAACTCTTAGGGAAGCCACACCTGGCAAGTTCCCACCCCTAATAGAAAACGACCAGTAATGGCCAGCAAGATGTAAGATGACCTGCCCTACAGGAATACAACCTTGCTTCCCAATGGCAAAGGACAAAGGACACCACACACTTGGCTGACCAACAGCAGGGTGCCCTGGCTGTGAAGCATCACCCTCTCCTAAGCCAGCAGCATTGCTGTTTAACAGATTCACATCATATCCAGTGTGTGGCCGGGGCTTCCCCATGCTCAGATCTGGAGACAATTTTCATGCATGAAACGCAGGCACAGCCTGGAGGCTCAGGCGACAATCTCATGGGATAGCCTAATTGCTGGTAGCAACCGATAATTGCCTCTCGACCCATATGCTATTTTTATAATTGTCATCATTATTAATAATCGTGGGGATGAGGATGGCCTGGAAACTTACCTAGACAATCTTTTTAACAAGACATGAGTCACAGAAAGCACCTGCACTCTTGAGTTAGTCATGGCCAGCTGCTTTGTTTTAGTTTCAAGGTTGACTGTTTTGGAGATACGCCTTGGTACATAGATTGCCATCGTCAGAACCCAGCCAGGTTTGATATGCACCTCAGTTTGACCTCTTTTGGTTTCTTAGAACAAAGGCAGAGTTAGATCAAGAAGCCTTGATCAGTGGCAATCTGGCTACAGAAGCAAATTTAATCATCCTGGATATGCAGGAAAACATTATCCAGGTAAGGACAACAAACACCTAAACTGATCTGTTCAACATGAATATGTTTACTGGAGTTTAATAAGGAATTATGTTTACTGGAATTTAATAAAGAATTATTTATGCAGACTTGTGGGGAGGAAAAAAAAAACGTGATCCCAAAGCACCTTTTTTTGTTTTAAATGAAGTTGAGAAGTTTACTATTTATAATGGTGTACACCTTATGAATTTCAGAGATACTAAACATTCCTCTGGCTTCTTTGACTTGCTGTTCCCTTGGAAAGTGTTGGGTATTTAATGAGCTGACCTTCCTGTTTAAATCTGCCTGAGTGTATACAAAAGTTATAATGTGGATGCCGGGCTTATAGTTTAGTATCTAGAATAGGGTACCTAGGTTTTTTCTGATGGGTCAACTCTAGTTGAATGATGGTCACTGCCCGGTACAGGAGCTATGATAAAGACCAGGCTAGGTAAAAGTGAGTGCTTAGTGTGATACATGGTGTCTGCTTTGGACTCAAATTGGTGAAGGAAAGTCCATTTGTACCATGAATTTGGCACCTCTGCTGTAGAAAAGCATAGCTTTGTGAACTTTGAATCATATTAATTTCATCTTTTATGTGATATTTCCAAAAATTCCCAAGAAGTTTAGGTGATAATGAGTTTTCAGTTCCCCCCAAAATGAGTCCTTACATGTTTCCATTGAGAAGTCATTTAATAGAGTAGTTTAGTATTAGTTTTTGGACTAGAAGAAATATTGTTGAAACACAGTGGAACTTTATCTAACTTTTAATTAATATTTAAGTAATTATTATAGAAAAATAATGACAAAAAGTAGTATCTTTGATTACTTTGATAACATAAATGTTTAGCATCACATTGATTATATCTTTGATTATATGACTTTGAGTGCTATATACTTAACACCAGTTCTCAAAATGTATTTGCAATTTTCAAGGAAAGCCAAACCTTTTGTTATTATTCTTGGTGTTGTTAGTCCTGGTGTAGCTGATAAATAAACTACTTAGAAACATTGCTGCCACCAAGTAGCCCTTATTGTATTGGGAAACCCACAATTATGTTTTGAATCCCATAGGAATTATGTTTTGAATCTCATAGGAAAAGCTATGCCTTGTATACAAGAAAGAACATTCCAAAAGATGTGACTCAGGATTGGGAGAGAGGTGTCTTATGACTTCACTTAGAAATTAGGCTTGAATTCCAAATCAATGGGAAGTTTGGAAATAGAGTCATTCGCAAACAGATCTTCAGCCCTCGTGGTTAATGGATGATACATGCAGCTGCTCACCAAATCCTTAAGGCCTTCCCCCAAGAGATGGAACATTGTCATCACTGAGCTAATTGTCAGGTCTCGTGTCTTCACCACCAGTTCACTGGCACAGGGCAGGGATTCAGTGATGCTGTTCTTCCATTCCCACAGGCAAGCTCTGCTCTGGACTGTAAAGACAGCCTTCTGGGAGGTGTTCTGAGGGTCCTGGTGAATTCTCTGAGCTGTGATCAGAGTACCACCTACCTGACTCACTGCTTTGCGACACTCCGTGCTCTCATTGCCAAGGTAAATGCAGACCGCTTGTTTTCTTACTCTTAATTGAGAGTCAGAATTTCACCCAGCTTCACACTTCTCTCTTCAGGTGCACTAAACCCTCAGAGAGCAGAAAATGACTTCACAGTTAAAGGTCTTGAGTCTTTTCTACAAAGAAAGCAAATGCACTGATTCTGGGGGAAGTCACCATGAAGAGGATGGGCAGTGCTCTCATGCTTGAAATGGGGGCCTAAGTATAGAAATTTGAAATGGCTACTCACTGACAGTCTATGACATAAGAGCAAAAATCAATTGAGTGACTTTGCAACATCACTGTTTTTCTTTAATACTTTATCAAAGTGAGATTAAATCCTATATGTGACTCCCACTAGTAAGTCTTATGAAATGTCATGTCATAAAATGCTAAGTTTAGAAATGAATTTCTCATTAACCTGAAGAATATAGATTCACCTTGGATAATATGATCTATGCAGATTATTTTTTCCCCTTTGTTGAAGATCTCAGTTGGTGCTTTCTATGCCAGATCTTTTACATTAATTTATTTAATATTATATTTTTAGAGACAAGGTCTCACTCTGTCACCCAGGCTGGAGTGCAGTGATGTGATCATGGCTCACGGCAGCATTGAACTGCTATCCAGCAATTCTGTTGCCTCAGCCTCCCTTGGTAGCTGGGATTACAGGCTTAAGCCATCAGGATCTTTTAACTTTAAAAAGTAGAGTTCTTCTGCTTACCCCTATTAAGACCTCTTTCTTTCTCTTAGTCACCAATCATTTCCAGGGAACCCAGGAAACTCAGGTTTAATTCTGTCATTTGTGACTTTGCCAGTGAATGTAACCTGGCTTACAATGCAGTGGATAATTCAGCCCTAACCCTAGTTGTGCAGTTCATAATTAAATCTTAAGTCGACCCCATTGCTTAAATCCATCTTCTGACTCACATAGCTCATTATCTTTATGGAGTAATGCATTAACTCTTCTGGGCATTTTACTTGTCCAAACAGACATTTGCATATTTCAACAGTCCAGAAAGTGTATACAAGTGCCAAATGATACCTAATGACCCCTTGTGTCTCTCCTAGTTCGGAGACTTGCTATTCGAGGAGGAGGTGGAACAGTGTGCCGACCTGTGTCAGCGAGTGCTGCACCACTGCAGTAGCAGCATGGACATCACCCGCAGCCAAGCCTGTGCCACCCTCTATCTTCTCATGAGGTTCAGTTTTGGAGCCACCAGTGTAAGAGCTCGGACTAGCTAGGTGACCTAGAATCACTAGAGAAAGTCAATTAAAAGCATTGGTTGAGAGAAAAACATAAGGAAAAGTTTTTGCAGTATTGCAATTTACTTCTGTCCTGTGACAAAGAAGCAATTGAGTACGTAGACAGAGAGCAGCTTTCATGTTAATTTGCATCTAAGAGTGAATATCAAGACTGATGCATGTAGCGGTATCTATCAGTACGTTTCAGAAAGAAATGGAAATATATATATACATTAAAAGTTATCATCTGTAGGGAAAAATACAATAGGTGGGTTAGGAATTCAGAAGAGTGTGTCTTGTTTTTCTAAATTTGGACTGGCTGGTACCAGAATAGCCTATGGAAGAGAATTTTAAATGATTGGTATCTAGATTTGAGTTTTAATCAAAGCTAAGAAGGCTTTGGAACTCAGCTTATTATAAAACAGTAAACCTTTGCTTTAGTTTGTCTAGGTTTTACTATGCTCTTTTAGAAGTTCCATTTGTAGTCATGCTAATGAAAATGCTCATTAACAAATATTAAAAGTTAGCCCATGGAAAAAAGGAAGTGTCCCCAGAATATATCGGGGGATAGCTATTCAAAAGCCTTTATGATGTTCCTCAGGGACCTTTATGATAGCCATATTTTTCCACGACTCTGGAAGGAAAGGAGAAACAAAAAGTTGCTGCTTACCCAGAGTCCAAGATCTCAGAAATTCTGGCCACAGAAGTCCCATTCTTCTCTGCAATTTAAATAAAGTCCCAAGAAGAAAATCTTGGCATAAAAGAGTACACAGCATCATGGAACCCAACTTTATAAGAATCTTCCAGCTTGCAGCATGGAGACCGCCCAATCCTCAATGAAAATTTAAAGGGAGCCTGACAGATTTATGTGACAGCAATATCCATTTAAACCATTTAAACAACAATATGAATCTTGAGTGAAGTGTAGCTCATCTTTCATTGAGAGTAAAGGAAATGATTAAGACTGGAGTAAAAGGAACGTTTGGGAATTGTTTGTGTCTGACCCTACTCCTCAGTTGTCTACCAGCTGAGTGTCTGTTATTTGTTCCATCTTTTTCCTTTTTTTCTGATGCAGAACTTTGCAAGAGTAAAAATGCAAGTAACCATGTCTCTGGCATCTTTGGTGGGCAAAGCGCCAGACTTCAATGAGGAGCACCTGAGAAGATCCTTGAGGACGATTTTGGCCTATTCAGAAGAGGACATTGCCATGCAGACGACTCCTTTTCCCACCCAGGTAGACTGAAGCACATACCTTGTCTCTTCATGGTTCTGGGATTCATCAGTTATTATGTATACATGCATGTGTGTGTGTGTATTTATACAATTTATATGTAAATATGTAACATTTAAAATTTGCAGGTATTTATTGTTCAATATGCATATGCTCTCGGTGCTCTGAGAGGTACAAAACAAAATATATCCACTACTGTCCTCAGCTTCATGATGCCAATAGTCTATAGTCTCAGTCTCAAAACAATTAGGAGGCAGTACAAGACAAATGATACTTAAGTGCCAAGTGTGTGGTAAACAAGTTAAATGTTATGTAAGATTAGAGAAGGGGTGTGGGTGATAAATAAAAAATAAAAATGAGGGGGAAATTACGATGAGTGAGAGAATGAGTTGTGTCTAAGTGGTGGGTAAAGGGAATAGCTTGACTGGTGAGGAGTCCCAGAAGGCAAGTTAGAGAGATCTTGTGAACAAGGGAGACCTAAGGAAACTTGTGGGGTCAATAACCTCTTCCATCTCCATTACAATGACCATGGAAGTCTAGCACTTCACATTTATCTTCTGACTCCAGTTTTTCACCTGCTCTATGGTAGGTTCTCAATTAAGTGAGAATGAATGATTTTTAAAAAATTTTTCCCTTAATCTGAAAGCCCTATTTGTTCAGATTCTCACCTGCTCTCTCTAGCAATGTTACATCCTCATTCTCAGTACCTTTTTCCTCTCCTCTACTCTGCATCAAATTCTACTTCTCTTATTTCCTTTTGACCATGCTCCTTTAAATTAATCTTATCATTTATGCAGAGATATTCACCAGCAAGACCAAGCAAAATAAGGGCAGTTTGACAGAGGTCTTTAGAACCTTCACCCAATGAAATGACTCTAGTGGTAGAAATTTTAGGAGTTCTGGCAAGCTTCTAGAAAAAAGAGGGGATAGGACAACATTCTATGGCTGAGCTACCTGCCAGTGTCTGTAGTTCATGCCATTGTCTCTCATCCTTTTCGTGATACAGGCTCACATGGCCACTCCTCTGTTGGTTTTTGTAGTTAGGAACAAGTGGTTACAAGATGTTCTAAAATATCTGAACCCTGGGAAGATCCAGGAAGTTTCTGAGACATGAAACCCAAGCTGAGGTCCTAAGCTGCCTTCTACTTGCTATAAAAAGCCCTGAGTTTCCAGAGTAGAGCTTAGAACTTTTCAGGTTGCAAATAACTAAAATTAATCCAAATTAATTTAAACAAAAAGGTACTGGAGAGGGAGATAGTATAAGGAATCGGGAATAATTCATGAATCTCAAGGGCCAGCTCACATCCAGGCCTTATAATCACCTGGACTTGCAAAGATGAAAGCCAGAGAGAATTGGGTCTAGACTGGCCCCTCTGCCTCTGATCTCTGCTGCTCTCTGAGAAAAGCCTTTCTATGACTTCCCCTTGCACCTTCAGTGTAATCCTAGCTCATTACCTGGGACTACAAAGCCAAGATTATTTCAAGGCTTATACTTGTTGCAGGTAGAGGAACTTCTCTGCAATCTGAATAGCATCTTATATGACACAGTGAAAATGAGGGAGTTTCAGGAAGACCCTGAGATGCTGATGGATCTCATGTACAGGTAAGCTTTTCTGAGAAACTCAGAGGGTACAACTCAGGAATCTGGGCTTTGTCTCTGTTGGAGTCTTTACTAATGTAACTATCACAGGTAACATGACTTTGATGTTTTGGATGACATACAAAAATGCATATAGAAATTAGTAGAAATTAGACATTCAGAGTGGGTAGATTCATATATAGGGTTTCAGAAAGATCTCTCTAGTTTAAAGTGGGGTACCTATTTTATAACATTATCTTCTTAATGTAGAATACAGGAAGAGAATGATCAACTGCTATAGGAAGTATTTCCTATATGGTGGTTTCAATTCTATTCATACATACATGAACAGTTGTACTTTAAAAATCACATTTTGCTCTGTAGTTTTAAAACTTTGCCTTCTAGTCCTTGTTCAGAACAAACAATCTACAGAGGCAAAATTGTTCTGTTGCAGTATCATAAGATGACTTTTGTCTTCTGTATTATTTTAAGAGAAGAGGCAGAAAATTGCTTAACATCCCTTAAAATAGACATTTTTTTATCAGGTCTTTTCCTCCCATAAGGCTTTTACTAAGTGCTATTTCTTGGTCCAGCACACTCTAGACATGAATGAAAACACTTGGCCTAATGCATGTTTTTCTTTTCTCTCATTTTCTGAGAATGTAGACAAAAATTTCAGGGGGAAAAAAATCAGGGAAAAAGTAGCCACACACAGTAGAACAGTGTTATTAACCAGTTGTCCTTGAAATGAAACTTCTCGATCTATCTTCAGAATTGCCAAGAGTTACCAGACATCTCCTGATCTGCGGCTGACTTGGCTCCAGAACATGGCAGAGAAACACACCAAGAAAAAGTGCTATACAGAGGCTGCCATGTGCCTGGTACATGCAGCCGCACTAGTGGCTGAGTATCTGAGCATGCTGGAGGACCACAGCTACCTGCCTGTGGGCAGTGTCAGCTTCCAGGTGGGGGCACATTCAGCTTTTCATTTAGAGCAGTGGTTCTCAACAGGGGCAATTTTGCCCCCCACCCCAGGGGGCATTTGCCAATGTCTAAAAACATTTTTGGTTATTAAACCTGGAAGTGGGAGGGTGTCTACCACTGGTATCTAATTGGTAGAAGCTAGGGATGCTACTGAACATTCTACTACAATGCATGGGAAAGCTCCCCCCGCAAAGAATTATCAGGCTCCAAATGTCAATAGTGCTAAGGCTGAAAAACCTGTGTTGATGTATTATATTTGCCTCTTCTATTTGCTTTACCACCTTGGTTTATTTTTTATTTTTATAGTGATGGTTTACAATAATGGTGCCTAGAGGTGATGGGCACTTTAGGAGACATTTCAAACACTTTCACATGCATGATTTCATTTAAACTTCCCCATAAACCTCTGCAGCAGGTATCACATGTGTCATTTCATTTGAACTTCCCCATAAACCTCTCCACAGGTAGATAGGGAAGGTATTATTACTCTCCCTTCACAGATAAAGGAACTGAGAGAGCAATTGTTTTAAAGTCATTTAAACTCTTTCTCAAAGGCATATAGTTAGCACAGTACACTGACATCCATGAAAGTATCTCTGAACATTGGCAAAATGATTTCCCTCATGATTCATTCCTTTGATTCCACTCCCCGACTTTGTAGAGGCCCACTCTCTAATTCAAAATCAAGAAAGAATCAAATTGACCTGGGAAAGGAAACAAAAAGCTGAATCAATACTTTCTTAGGATAAGCTAAAACTTACCCACAGTTGGCAAAGGAAATTGCCAGACCTCAAAACTGGCTCGGATTGGGATACGCAGTGGTCACTTGGACTGTGCTTACTGAATAGTTTAATACAATCTTCAGAGGACGAAAAAAAAAAAGTGTTGAGTGCTGTTTTTTTAAAGAGACATAATCTGTAGAGATGACCAGCCTTGAAACCATGAACAGTATAACCACAGTAATAGAGCACTTTTTAAGCCAGACTCACGAAGTCATTTACAAGTGTTTGTATTATTCGTGTTTGAATTTACATGACTGATTTTATGAAAGGCTTTGTTTTCATTATTGTTTTTCGACACAATTTTGTGATTCTGTGTGAACCAGAAAGACAGGACAATTCAAAGTAGCTTTCCCAGGCTTAGAGAATAACTCACCAAAACCACTGCTGGTGGAGCTGGGAGCTTCTGGTTTCCCAGAATACTGTTTACCTGCCAAGCTGGGTATCACCTCATGTTATTAACTCTTCCTTTCTCATCGTCCGCAATAAAAAAAATATTTATTCTGTGATTCTGTTTTCAGCAAATGAATTTTAATCTCAATTCTGAAATACTTGTTATAAAAGTTGATAATTAAATTCTCATCCAAAAGCATAAAATAGTACATCTGATTTTCAATCATATAAAAGCGAGCAAGAAAGTTACAAAAGCTATTGTAGATATATCTGCTTCTTTCATCAAATTCATTTTGGCCATTTGATATTCTCAAGGATAAATACTATGTTACTACACTTTCAATTTCCAGAAAAGTTTAAACTTTATTATTATTACTATTATTATTAAGTCAGAGTCTCACTCTGTCGCCCAGGCTGGAATGCAGTGGCATGCTCACGGCCACCCCAGCGTCGACCTGCTGGGCTCAGGTGACCTTTCCACCTCACCCTTCCAAGTAACTGGAACTACAGGTGCATGCTACCATGCCCAACTAATTTTTTTTTTATATATTGTAGAGGTGAGGTCTCACCAAGTTGCCCAAGCTGGTCTCGAATCCCAGGCAATCCTCTCTTGTTGGCCTGGAATTACAGACTTGAGCCGCCACTCCCAGCCTTAAGTTTGTTGAATTGCATCATTCCCTTTTCTTGTTTTATTTACTCAAATGTTCTTATAACTCTTTTTTTTTTTTTTTTGAGTTGGAGTCTCACTCTGTCCCCCAGACTGGAGTGCAGTGGCCGCTCCCAGTCACCGCAGCCTCGACCTGCTGGGCTCCGGCGATCCTTCCGCCTCTGCCTTCTGAGTAGCTGGAATTACAGGCACGTGCTACCACGCCCGGCTGATTTTTTGATTTATTGTAGAGATGAGGTCTTGCTGCCCAGGCGGGTCTCGAACCCATCTTATAACTCTTTTGTGTCTTTTCCCCCGTTACTATATTTTATTTAATATTTATCATTTAAATATTAGCTACATTTCACTATTGACTTTTTTGTTTAGTAAGCCTTACCATCTGAATTGTACCTAGAATTCAGTTGATTTGCTTATAATGAGACATGCCAAGGTAAGATAGAATCGTTATTCTAGGACTAACAGAAAAACTCCACATTATCCCTCCATGGGGGCATGCAGCTTAGTCTTGTCATGTATCTTTATCCAATTATTTATTCTTTTAGAGGCTATTTATTGAATACTTATTCTGGCCTCATAAACTTTACATTCTAGCCAGAGATATGCCATATGATTAATTATTCCATTCCTTATTCAATTACAATTATGAGAAATGCTTTTTTTTTGAGTTGGAGTCTCCCTCTGTCGTCCATGCTGGAGTGCAGTGGCATACCCACATTTACCGCAGCCTCGATCTGCTGGGCTCAGGCAGTCCTTGTACCTCAGCCTTCCAAGGAGCTGGAACTACAGGTGCACATCACCACGCCCAGCTAATTTTTTGATTTATTGTAGAGTTGAGGTCTTACCAAGTTGCACAGGCTGGTCTGGTCTTGAACCCCTGGGCTCAGGCAGTCCTCTCACCTCTGCCTTCCAAAGTGCTGGGATTATAGGGCTGAGCCACCACACCTGGCCTGAGAAATATTTTTAATAAAGAGGCATAAGATGCCATAAGCATTTATAATGCCACCCAGGCTGGGGTTTAGGGAAAGTATAAAGAAGGTGAAAAGGAAAGCAGGAGAAACTGTGATGTGTGCCTCTTCCATGGTGTGCAGAACTCAGGTGTTTTCGGCTACAGAAAAGTCAAATTATATTTACGCTTATGAGTGAATGCTAATTTCTCTCAAATGAGACACACTAAATCAGTTTGGAAATGTATGCTGGCAGGTGTAAAAACAACTAACCCAGATGGACCTAAGATAAAAGCAGAATTTATCAACCTGCATGACAGAAATGAGCCTAGAGTAGCATCCACCAAACTGGACTTAGCGGTCCAAACAATGTCATCCAAACTCAGAATCATCACCACTTCTTGTCTCTGCCTTCTGTGGTGTCAGGTTTGTGCTTCACATACTTCCCACATGGATTAAAGTTTAGGTTTACATCTCTAGGGTCAAGTCCAGGAGAGAAGAGCGACACCCCATTTCTAGCAGTTTCAAAGAAAGTCTCAGTGCATCTTACTGACTCTGACTGAGTCACGTGCTTATCCTTGAGCCAATCATAATGGTCAGAGAAAAGGATGCTCTGATTGGCTGAGCTAGAGTAGCAGGCCCACACCTGGAGTTATGGATGATTCCCCTCCAAAAACTCAGGATGTTTTACTCTTAGGAGAATGAAAGAATTCTGGACAACTTTAACAACAGATGTCTAGTGTTGTTTCCTTAAATGCTCTATGCTTTGGTTTTCAACCTTGTTCTCCTCCAATAAAATTGAGCCTTTGGAAAAGACATAAGCTGGAGATAAAGAAATCTGTGTAAAGAAAATAACTTTAAGGTCACTGAATTCCTAGGAACTGAGATCACTGAAATTCTGCGTCCCAGAGTGCAATATTTATTTCACAAATGCAGATATGAACACATTCTCAGATATTGTTGTTACTTTACTTCCCTAATTCCGAAGCCGGGAAAATCTTCTCCAGAATCTTTTTCCTCTTACCACAGTTAATAAGGCTTCAAATATGTTCCTCTAATGTGTACCTCTTGTGGAAAATTGTACATAATTCTTTTCCTGGGTCATTAGATTCTTTCAACTGAATCTCTTGGACCTTCTGTTATCTCCAATTAAAAAACATCATAATAGACAGGTCGGGTCTGAAAGAAAGGCTAGTCACAAAAGACTTTGAGAGTTTCCTCCTAAACTCCTAAAACTATATTACAATACTGCATGTGAAGAGATAGGGATATGTGAAGGAATAGTGACATGACAACTGTCTCCTATTGATTGCTCAGATTGATCACTTGGTCTTGCTCTCCAGGCCATAAGGCAGACAGATTTTAATTCACAAGCCAACTCTGGTCACTTAGTAGTAGCTGACTGGAGCACTATGCTAAGGAGAATTTGGGGACTATATCCAAGCTCCAGAGGAAAGAGTGCTATAATGGATTAGTTATGCCTGCCATGATTGCAGCAATAGGAGGATGTGACATGTACAATTCCTTAAGTTAGGAAGGTTTCCCATTTTTTTTCCATGTTCCATATGCATTTTTTCTATTGTTGTAAGCCAAAAAAAATAAAAAGACTTCTTGACCTGTCAAGAACATGAGAGTCACCATCAGGACCAGCACCAGGGTAAGACAAGTGAGGAAGACAAGGCTCAAAATATAAGGAGGCACTCACTCTCAGGGTCAAGCAAGTACAAGATCAGCACTTCTATGGCCTCAAGAGTGAGTAATTCCCTAAATTTTGTGTCCTGGGTTTCTCATTGGGTTCACTCTAACCCTGGTCACCACGTGCTCTGCTAGAGGTTCTAAACTCTATAGTTTATGTGATGGGAAAATATGTAGAAACAAAATGTCCAACAACAAAACAGGAGCTATATTGCCATAAAAACTTCTATAAAGAAGACATTCTCACTTGCTGTGGTCATATGTTATGACTATCTCTCTGAAAGTCAAGTCAACAGTGGCAGTGTACTTCAGAGAAACAGTCCACAAAGTCAGAAGTTCACTCAACTGGTGAAACAAGAGTCTAGTTAACTGTAAATTAGCCTTTAACTTTTACAAACCAAGACCCCAACTGTATGACCCCAACTGTGTGACCCCAACTGTATGACCCTTTCACTAACTCAACTGTTGTGACACTGAGCTAAGTGTTCTTAACATAAAGCATCCTAATGGTTAAAAAGAAAAGTAAGTTGTGAGCTTTAAACATACCAGTAGCTCAGTGTGTCCCTTCAAAGTAAACAATAGCCAGAAACATTTCTGGGTGGAATTACAGACCTGGTGTCATCACAGCCTTGGTAAGGATCTAAACACCGCCTTCCTCAGTCCTACGTTCTGGGTCCCTGCAGTCTCTTACTAGTTTGGGGCCCTCTTCTCCAGGCTTATACTGTGATCTCTTTCAGAATATTTCTTCCAACGTACTGGAGGAATCTGCAGTCTCTGACGACACCCTGTCGCCTGACGAGGATGGGGTGTGCTCAGGCCGGTACTTCACCGAGAGTGGCCTGGTGGGCCTTCTGGAGCAGGCCGCAGAGCTCTTCAGCACGGTCAGTGTCCAGAGGGCATCCCCGGGCCTGACTCCGCGTGCTCTGGTTGGACAGGGTGCCGTGAGCCCAGACAGCCCCCATTCCTCAGAACACATGCCAGGTTATGCGGGACAAGGGATGGGCCTGGGTAGGACTTTGATGTATGCAAATTGCATCAGCTCCTGAGGGAGGTGAGAAAACCTTTCATCACGGTCATATTCTGGTTTTCATTGCAGCTCATCGGCTGGGCAGTAGTTTCACAGTATTATTTCCGTTTAATAGGGATGGAAACTAAGCCACAGAGAGGTGAAATGGCTTGCCCAGGGTTACACAATAAGTGATGAGGCATGTTCTCACTCCCTCATCTTCCCTCTCATAGAGAAAAAATTGGGGAAGAGCTACTGGGGGGAAAGAGAAGGAATAGAGGCCAGGACCAGCTTAGAGAAGTGTCAGAGCAGAAACCACTAAGACTCCCCTCACTAACTTAATCTGGGTCTAAACGCTCCTAATAAGAGAAAAAATATATAGATTACGTCATTGAGATTCAGAGCAAAGGGGAAAGTCTCTCTTTCATGTTCATTTTAATAATCTCCCTTCTCCTTTAAATTATAAGCCAAGTAAATATTCAATACTTCACTACATTTAGCTGATCCTATTTTGTTTTCATATCTGTTTTCTTTATTTTCTACTTTTTATTTTCGAGTTTCCACCCTCTGACTTTATGTATTTTAATTCTTGTCTTAACTATATTCTCCCTTTTCTTGCTTTCCCTTTCAGGATTCAGAAAATGTCTAATATACTTTTGCTTTTCCTCAAACTCAAGAAAATGAATTAGGATCCTACTAACTCCTACTAAATACTAATTAGAATCCTACTAAATCTAGGAGAGGCTCCTTTAGCTTCTGGCTGGAAGAGGACCTCTGATGAAATGTGAATACGCTCAAGCTGCCTTCCTGACTGGCTCTTAGTCCCTACTACCAAATTCCTCTCCTGCTTTTTCCCCTGAGAAATTCTCCTTCCTTAACATCACCATACAGAATTGCTTAGCAATGAATCCCATTCAGTTTGAGTGTTATGATATCCCAAAAATGCTCAGACATCCCTCCTGCTCTGTAAAATACTGTGAGGGGCAACAATAAATCCATTCTTCAGCACATTGTTTGAACAATGACCTCTGACTGCTCTTCTTAAGTTTCCGGTGGATTAAATTCTCTCTGATTCTCTTTATCTCTTTCCAAGGGAGGTTTATACGAGACAGTTAATGAGGTCTACAAGTTGGTCATCCCCATCCTGGAAGCACATCGAGACTTCCGGAAACTGACCTCCACCCATGACAAGCTGCAGAAGGCCTTCGACAACATCATTAGCAAGGTAGCCGGGGATCCTGGTGGCAGGTGACCCTGTCCTAGAGAAGCTTAGCCCTCCTTCCTCTCCACGGAGTGATTTACCTTGAGCACAACATTACTGTGGCTCTCATCTGTCAAACAGAAAAGGGCTGGAAATAGGCAGAGGACCAGAATTCTGAGTATGAAAGATGGTGGCTTGAATTACTTTGTAACTAGGAAACATGAGAATCTTTTAAATTCACTTAAAAGAAGGTCCAGAAATCTTTCATAGGATTTCTTTTGTTATTATTCCCAAAGTTTTTTCCATACGCTTTCAATTATTTTAAAGGAGTGATTTCTGTTTACATCAGCCTTAAGAATAACATGATTTGTAACATAATAAAAGACCCCAGCCCTTTGCAATTCACTGGATCGTCAAGAATTACATAACCAAGGAGAGGTTTTTGTATTCTGTTTCTCAGGATCATAAGAGAATGTTTGGAACCTACTTCCGAGTTGGTTTCTATGGATCCAAATTTAGGGATTTGGATGAGCAGGAATTTGTCTACAAAGAGCCTGCAATTACCAAGCTTCCTGAGATCTCGCATAGACTAGAGGTAAGAAAAATGGTTCTGTGTGCTCGACCTTGTATACTTTACAAAAACAAGTTAGTGTGGGCCATTCCCAAAACTAAATAAAGAGATTCATGGATTCATCATCGATCTCTACCTGTGTTTTTCTGCTTCACATTTATAATATGAAGTTATTAGGTGAGATCATGAGGTAAAGCAAGATTTGGATAGTTTTTCCCTAGGATCCTGTGTCTGCTTTTCAAAGTTTATGGATTCATATTGTAAATATTTAAGTTTAGGCGAAATTCAAACAAGGTCATGTGCTTTATTAATCACCTTTTCTGAATGTTAGTGATATATATTGGGTTGATGCATAAGTTCGTAGTGTTTTTGGCTTGCCTGTGGAACACAAATGTTGCAGAATGGTTGACTGGTCACACCTCATCACATTTGCCAATGCTCAGGTTGACTGATGTGGATCATTGTGGATTAAAGCATTTAAGTGGTTTTCATCAAAGTCCAATGGTCTTCCTGAATGTGGCGAATCACTCAGGTCAAAGGGGCCCTCTTTGAAACAACAAAACCATATTCTTTTTTTTTTTTTTTTGAGTGGGAGTCTCACTCTGTCGCCCAGACTGGAGTGCAGTGGCCGCTCCCGGCCACCGCAGCCTCGACCTGTTGGGCTCCGGCGATCCTTCCGCCTCAGCCTTCCGAGTAGCCGGAATTACAGGCACGCGCTACCACACCCGGCTGATATTTTTGATTTATTGTAGAGATGAGGTCTCGCTGCCCAGGCGGGTCTCGAACCCGCGGGCTCAGGCCATCCACTCACCTCAGCCTCCCAAAGGCGCGGGATTACAGGCTGAGCCACCGAGCCCGGCTCAAAACCATATTCTTGCCATGCTTTCCCCAATGGCGTTCTCCCTGTCCATGGCACAAATGTTTTGAGTCACCTCTGCTGTCTTTACTCCTCTGTTAAACTCAAACAGAAGAATATGTTGGATGTATTTGTTTTTTTCCACTTGACACTCCTTCTTCTTCTTCTTTTTTTTTAAGTTGGAGTCTCACTCTGTCACCCAGGCTGCAGTGCAGTGGCACGCTCACGGTCACCTCAGCCTCCACAGCTGATCCTTCCACCTCAGCTTTCCAAGTAGCTGGAACTACAGGTGTGAGCTACCACGCCTGGCTTATTTTTTTGACCTACTGTAGAGATGAGGTCTCACCAAGTTGCCCAGACTGGTCTTGAACCCCTGGACTTAGGCAATCCTCTCACCTTGGCCTCCCAAAGTGCTGGGATTGCAGACAGAGCCACCATGCCCGGCCTACACTCCATCTTCTTTAGCCCACAAATAGCACTAACTTTCTTCAAATGTGCAAAATGTAAGGCATATTCACAAGTACAATATTGTCACGCCAAATGACAGATGACAAAAACTCACAACACTACAGTGTTGCCATGCCCAAAACAAATGCTACAAATGTATGCATCAACCTAATATATTAACAGAGTGTAATAGAGTTTTTCAGCTTGAAGTTTATCATCTTGACTTTGAAGTAATCTGGCCAAATTCCTGAATCATCACCAGACAATTGCATGGCCATCCCTTAGATGGCACTGGACAGCTCCTTCCCATTCTGATACAAAGCTATTCAATGGTAGCTACACCGTGAGCTATGGCTAGCCCTAACGCCAACCCATCAGTGACATTTGGTCCATTATGTAACAAAAAAGAGCATCCTGTTCTTGGAGGAGTGTCTGAAAGGAAGGAAAAGAAGAGAAGCAACCTAGAGAAAGGTCAGGAAAAAGGAACATACACTGAAAGGGCCGAGCACTAAGAACTCAGGAAGAAAGTCAAGAGGTGCCTTAAAGCAAAACCCTCTCGGGCTGAATGACTGGGCCCTTTGAACTGCTGACAGTTAACCAAAGATTTACCCCTTATGCTTTCTTGCTATTGCTTTGAATTTATGCCATCTTATGACTGTAAAACATAAAACACTTTTATTATCTAATCACTTCTTACACTATCCATCCCAGCCAGATGAGACAAGGGACTTTTAGCCTTACTTGACTCAAAGAAGCCATACCTAGAATGGTTGGGTGAGTTGCCCAAAGTTGCTCAGCACGTGAGAAGGAGAACTAGCAATTGGTTTCCAGGCCACTTGGTTTCCCAATATTGTTCTCCCTACTTGGAATTAGAGGCATATATTTTGTTTTCTTGTGCACTGTGGTTTGCTGCAGTATGGGAAATCTGCTGACTTCCAAGTTTTCAGGGTACAAAAGGTGAGAAGTAAATTATATGATCCACTCAGGTAAGATGATGGTATTGGCATGCATATATCAGTTGATAGTGCGGGACTTCCTCATATTTTTATTTTTGTCTCAAGACATGCTGAACTTTGCTCATTAGCTCAAAAGAGTTCTCAGTAATCAGTAAGCAAATTCTGCCTTGCACTTGTTCCAAACTTATTTTACTTCTGAGGAGACAAAGAGATGCATTATGTTGAAATCACCTTTATAAACTGTTGGTTCTTCTTACCTAGGGATTTTATGGTCAGTGTTTTGGTGCAGAATTTGTCGAAGTGATAAAAGATTCTGCTCCTGTGGACAAAACCAAGTTGGATCCTAACAAGGTATTTTAAAAATTATTAAAAAATAACTATCAGGCTCTAACTCCCTTTATTCTTCTATCCCAAGAACATGAAATGAACTCATCTCACTGGACTCTTCAAGTCATTTAGATGCAGACAAGCATGTTTGTCTAGGGTTCAACTACGAATTGGTCAGAGCTTAGAGAAAACATACTTGAAGGCAAGAATCATAATAGGCTCTATCATTTATTACGCACTAACTGCGTGCTTAAAACTGCATTAGGCCCTCTACATGCATCAGTTTATTTCATCCTCCAACAGCCCTTCAAAGTAGGTTTTGTTGTTCCTATTATACAGATGAGAAAACTGAGGCATAGAAGGGTCAAGCAACTTTCCAAGATCATGCAGTTGACAGAGCCAGTACTCTTTGTTTTTGTTTTTTTGAGTTAGAGTTTAACTCTGTTCCCCAGGCTAAAGTGCAGTAGCACACTCACAGCCACCTCAGCCTTGACTTGCTGGGCTCAGGTGATCCTTCTGCCTCAGCCTTCCAAGTAGCTGGAACCACAGGCGGATACCACCACACCTGGCTAATTTTTTTTTTTTTTTTTACTGTAGAGACAAGGTCTTGCCAAGTTGCCCGGTTTGGTCTCAAACCCGTTGGCTTAGGCAATCTTCTCGCCTCCACCTCCCAAAGTGCTGGGATTATAGGCATGAGCCACCACCCTGGTTAGATCCATACTCTTAATCACTGTTCTTTACTACCTTTGTATAAAACCTTTAAACTCTCTATATAAAGCATGTTAACAAGATGCAGACTTCTCACTGGCAGCATTTAGTGGCACCCTTCTTTAGGCTGCAAATATTCCTTCCAGCCAAGGGCAGAATCACTGTGCTAATGGAGGAATGATAGAAAGGGCTTGGACCTCAGTTTCTCACTTTCGTATGAGAGTGACTGTACTGGAATACAATTCTGATGCTAATACCTAGAGTCTGCATCAGACTCCACAGGTTAAAGGCTCAGTCCTCCTCAAAACTGTCTTTACTTTGATGCCAGCCTCTAGCCATGCAGACAACTGACCTACAAGTTTGAGTTTTCCTCACAACCCTTCAGGTTACATAATTCACAGGAATGACTTACAGAATTCGAAAAAGTACTATACTTAGGATTATAGTTTTATGATAAAGGGTACACACCGGGTAAGGTCTGGGAAGGCACACATAGTTTCTATGCCCTCTCTTTGTGGCATACAGGACTGTCACCCTCCTGGCACATCCATGTGTTCACCAACTAGGACGCTCCACCAAGTCTCAGTGTCCAGAGGTTTTTGGTTTTTTTTTTTTTTATGAGTTGGAGTCTCACACTGTCTCCCAGATTGGAGTGCAGTGGCCTCTCCCGGCCACTGCAGTCTCAACCTGCTGGACTCCAGCGATCCTTCCGCCTCAGCCTTCCGAGTAGCTGGAACTACAGGCGCGCACTACCACACCCGGCTAATTTTTTGATTTATTGTAGAAATAAGGTCTCGCCAAGTTGCCCAGGCAGGTCTGGAACCCGCGGGCTCAGGCAGTCCACTCACCTCAGCCTCCCAAAGTGTGAGATTACAGGCTGAGCCACCAAGCCCGGCTGTGTCCAGAGTTTTCACTGGAGTTTTATGACATAGGTATGGTTGAATACAATCTTTAGCCGGTCTCCTCTCTCTGGAGGTCAGCTTGTCTCACAGCACTAATCTTTTTTTTTTTTTTTAGTTGGAGTCTCACTCTGTCGCCCAGACTGGAGTGCAGTAGCCGCTCCTGGACACCTCAGCCTTGACCTACTGGGCTCCGGTGATCCTTCCGCCTCAGCCTTCCAAGTAGCCGGAATTACAGGCGCGCGCTACCACGCCCGGCTGATTTTTTGATTTATTGTAGAGATGAGGTCTCGCTGCCCAGGCGGGTCTCGAACCCGCAGGCTCAGGCAATCCACTCACCTCAGCCTCCCAAAGGCGCGGGATTACAGGCTGAGCCACCAAGCCCCGCTACACAGCGCTAATCTTTAATCATATGATTTTTTTTTTTTTTTTGAGTTGGAGTCTCACTGTCGCCCAGTGGCCACTGCAGCCTCGACCTGCTGGGCTCCAGCGATCCTTCCGCCTCAGCCTTCCAAGTAGCTGGAACTATAGGCACGCGCTACCACGCCCAGCTAATTTTAATTTATTGTAGAGATGAGGTCTCGCCAAGTTGACCAGGCAGGTCTCGACGGGCTCAGGCAATCCACTCACCTCAGCCTCCCAAAGGCGCGGAATTACAGGCTGAGCCAGCACATGGTTTTTTGTTTTTTTGGGTTTTTTTAATCTTTTGGAGACAATTTCATATCCTAAAGCTATGTAGGGACTCACTGTGAGTCACCTCATTAGCATAACAAAGACACTCCTACCCCTCAGGAAATTCCAAGGGTTTTTGAAGCTCTTTGCTAGGAAATGGGAACAAAGACTGGATATTTCCTTTATTATACCATACGATAATACCTGCCTTCTCAACCCACCTCACAGACAGATATATTCGTGAATGAGCTTTCTAAGTTTCTGGAAATAATGCAAGTGCAAGGTATCATTAAGAGCCTGGGGCATTTGCTGTCTGTAAAGCTTTAAAACAAAAGATCCAAGCTCTTCCCTCAGTTCTGTCTTCCAGGATATTACAGAGATGATGCAAGCAGAGAGGAATTGACCAAATTTAAGAGTTTGTTTTTCTACATTTTTCGGAGCAATTGCTCACTTAGGACATACTCCCTAGCCTAGGCTTGAAAGCAATAACTGTGGTAAGAGCTAAACTAAACTTCAGACACAAAATTTTTGGAGTCCTTGGAAAGTAGCATTGGCTAGCTGTGTGCCCACAGTAATCTGTACACGACACAAGCTATGTAAGATCATCAGTGACCTCCCTGACACAGGATGCCCTTTTCCCCTCGTTTAAAATTCCCAAGGTAGGATGTGAGAGCTTGGAACGGGAGCCTGAGCCCAGAATTACAACCAGATTTCATTATACTAAATAGTGATTTACAGCCTGAGGTCCATGACCCTACCAATCAATCCCCTTTAGTGGGTTGGTATCCCAGCAACTATGCGTGTCAATCTTTTTTTTTTTTTTTTTAATCAGAGGTCTTCTTTCTTAATGAGCACCTTTCTTCGCTTTGTGGATGAGTATGTATTTAAATGAGGTATATGCAATAAAAGCCACTGTTTTGGTGTTTAGTTCTATAAGTTTTGACAAACGTATGTAACCACCACCACAACCAAGATATAGAACAGGGTCAGGCACAGTGGCTCACACTGTAATTCCAGTACCTTGGGAGGCTGAGGCTAGAAAATTAATTGAGCCCAGTAGTTCAGAACCATCCTGGGCAACATAGCGAGATGGCGTCTCTACAAAAAAAAAATCAAAAAAATTAGCCTGGCATGGTGGTACTTGTCTGTAGTCCCAGCTACTGGGGAGGCTGAGATGGAAGGGTTGGCCTTCTTCCTTGGCCCAGGAGGTTGAGGCAGTGGTAAGTCGTGATCATGCCACTGCATTCCAGTCTGGGTAACAGAGCAAGACTCACACTCAAAAAATAAATTAAAAATTTTTTAAAGTTGTAGAACAGACCCACCATTCCAAAATATTTCCGCATGCTCTTGGTATCATTCTCTTCTTTCAGTCCCTGGAAGTCACAGCATCAGTCTCTATAGGTTTGCCGTTCGAGAATGTATAAAATGGAATCATACAGTAAATGAATGGAGTCAATACAGCCTTTTGAGTCTGACTTCTTTCACTTAGCATAATCCATTTAAGATTCATCAATGTTGTGGTAGGTCATTTCTTTTTGTTGCCAAGTAGTATTCTGTTGTGCGGATGTACCACCATTTGTTTATCAGTTCTCTACTTGAGGGGCATTTGGGCTGTTTCTAATTTTTGTCTATTGTGAATAATGTTGCTGTAGACATTTGTGTACAGATTTTTATGTGGACAAAATTGTCATTTCTCTTGGGCACACATATAAAAGTGAGATTGCTAGGTTGTATGATCAGTGCAATTTAATTGTATAAGAAACTGCCAACTTGTTTTGTAAAGTGGCTGTAAATTGTACATTCTCACCATCCATGTAGGAAAGTTCCAGCAGTTCTCCATCCTTGCCAGCACGTGGTATTAGTTTTCTTTAGTTTGGTCACTCACGATTCCTAATAAGTGTGTAGCACTCATGGTCATTCTGAAAAGGAAAGTTTGACTCTTTTGAATAGTAGTTTGCAAACTCTCATACTGAGGCTTCTGTTGAATCAGATTGCTAGAAGGGGATACCCATGGACCTGGCTCTTCCCCCAGGCACGTTCCCCCTCCTCGCTCACAGTCCCTCCTCTCCCTGGAGTGAGAGGAGGCGTGGTGGTTGCTGGATGGATTCTGGCCTGGTGCTCTCAGCATCTGTAGCTCCTCTGAACAGGGAGGGGTTGGTGCTGCGGCTGTGTCCCAGCATGTCCCTCTATGTGTCAGGCATCGTATTATAGTTTGCAGAATAGCTCATCTTCTCTTTCCCTTGCCTTTTCCCCCTCAGGCCTACATACAAATCACTTTCGTGGAGCCCTACTTTGATGAGTATGAGATGAAAGACAGGGTCACCTACTTTGAGAAGAATTTCAACCTGAGGAGGTTCATGTACACCACCCCCTTCACCCTGGAGGGGCGACCCCGGGGAGAGCTACACGAGCAATACAGGAGGAATACCGTACTGACCACCATGCATGCCTTCCCCTACATCAAGACCAGGATCAGTGTCATCCAGAAGGAGGAGGTAATGGTGCCTGGAAGGCAATGGCCACCACTGAATGAGTGGACCTGGGCAACCTCCCAGGAAGATACGCCACTCCAAGTGCTCCTTTATGGCAGACATAAGTGAAAACTCAAAGAGGGATACACTTGGAATTATTATGTGGTTATCCTTTCATGTTCTCGGTGCCAGGGAATCCTATTTAGGCAGCCACATATTTTATTGTGTGATTTTATATTAAATATATCTTAAAGTTATATCTTTAGTATAAATATATTTACAGATTTAATGATAATATTTACTATATTAGATTAGAATATATAATTAGAATATAACTAATTATAAACTTGTGTAATATATATTTAAATTTTAACTATTTTGTATAAACTGTTTATATATTTAAATCTCATGGGTGATTCAAGCATAGTTGTGTTGTCAATTATCAGAGACAAGAACCACAAATGAGCAGCCCCAGTGAGTCAGTGGTGTACTTTAGGAAGGGCACCATGCAAGGTGGACAAGTTGACTGACTGGCCTCCTCCTGTGACTTTGCACAAGCTACTTTTCCTATTTCTTCATTTGTACATTGCTAGGAAAGCCCTCTACTGTAACAAAGTGTACTCATTTTGATAGGACCGATCAAGAAAGTCTCAAATCACAGATTTGTTCAAAATGACACATGCTATAAACATTGTATTTTTCTTTAAAACATGTACATGTACTTGTCATCCTTTTTCATATAGAGCCACAGACTTCTCTGTAATTGGTTCATGACAATTCCTCATTTTTTCTTGTATGAACTATGCCCATAGTACATTGTTCAGATTTTTTATTTTGCTTTCTGTAAAGCAGAAGGAGAACTTAAAGATCTTTGTTAAACAGAAGTGGGAGGCTTCTGGATTTTTATGATTTTCTATCCCTATTCTTTTACAGTTATCTTGTACGCACACCTAATAAGACAGGAATTTTTATAGCAACTCACTTTCATAATGTCTTGCCTAAGCATTCAGCTTGGTTTTCATAGAAACAACTATTTTTCTTTCCACACCCATAGTTCATCAGTTTATGCATTATTTAATTAGATTAGGTCATTGAAATAGCAAGTATAACAGGCATACTCAAGTTGGTGAACAAACACAGATGAATTGTGCACTTCATCAGGCAGAAGCAGAAATGACTGAGCTAACTGGAGAGTGACCCCCACCCCAGCTCACGTTCAGCAAGGTAACCACATCAGGGGGCGGGTTCCAGAAAGGGCAGAGAAAGCCTGAACTAGTGACTTGGTCAAGAGGAGGTAGGTTTAGAAGGCATCTGTTGCACTTCTTGTTTGGGTCTTTTGAACACTGAGATATTCTAGACACAGCACAGAAATAAACTCATGGTACCAAAAAGCATTTCAAAACTTTTCTTTGCCATCTGTAGTTCCCCAAGAAGCTCAGTGCTCTCAATTGTTTGCTAGGGCTATACAACAAAGTACCAGAGACTGAGTGGCTTAAACAACAGAAAGGTATTGTCTCCACAGATCTGGAGTCTAAAAGTCAGAAATCAAGGTCTTGGTAGTGTTGGTTCCTTCTGAGGACTGTAATGGAAGGATCTGTTCTAGGTGTCTCTCCTTATCTTGTGAATGGCCCTTTGTTCCCTATGTTAGTTTTCAACGTCTTCCTTCTGTATGTACTTGTGTACAAATTTTTTTCTTCTTATAAGGGCACTAGTCATTTTGGATTAGGGTTTATCCTACTGGCCTCATTTTAACTTGATTATCTCTGTAAAGACCCTATCTCCAAATAAGGTCACATCTTGAGGTCCTGGAAGATAGGACTTCAACATATGAATGGAGGCGGGGAGGTATACAGCCCAGCCAATAACATTCAGAAAGGACTGTATCCCAAACCAGCAGAACGTGACAACTAGACTGATCTTTATTTTAAAATTCCATTTACTAGGAATTTACCTTCAGTGTGAGTTGAAGAAGACATAAGTGATGTCAAAAGGTTGTTATGATGGGGCAGTAAATCTTGAGAAGATTTACTGTGTTTCTAACAGCTTTCCCAATTTTAAGTCAAGTAACTTGTTCAATAATAAGAAAGGAAACTTAGCAGTGTAGAGAAAACATGGACTATGACTATAGCCATAATATTGATCGAATTATTTCCTCCCCACTTACTACCTGTATTATTTTGTGGAACTTACTTGCTTAACCTTACAAATCCGCCATTGACTGTAAAATGGAGAGAATAAGGGAGTTGTTGAAAGGAGTAAATGATAAATGTATGTAAATTTCCTGGGACATCATAAATACTCAAGAAATGTTAGGCCCTTCATTCTTCTTAATCTATTATGATTATTTTAAATTACTCTGAAAGTCTTTCTTTCGCTGCTTCTTCAAATCCAGGCGCCCTCTCTGTCATAGTTCCAGGTTTATCCATGACTTATAGAGATTAGACAATGACTTCCTTACATTTATGTCTTATGTTCAGTTTGTTTTGACACCAATTGAAGTTGCCATTGAAGACATGAAGAAGAAGACCCTGCAGTTAGCGGTTGCCATTAACCAGGAGCCCCCTGATGCAAAGATGCTTCAAATGGTACTGCAAGGTTCTGTAGGAGCTACTGTAAATCAGGTAAGCAAAACCAGTTGGTGGCAGCTCTTCTGCTTCTTTTTATTTCGGTGATCATTGTCTGCCCACATCTTCCTTTCTTGAAACTAATGAGGTCTCTGGTCCACATTCAAACACAGAGATGTTCTTAAACTTAGCCTGAACATTTGTGAGGCTTAGAAGACTTTAAGGAAGCCTCTTTTCTTTTATGCCACATCCCAAGTAAGAAAAGAAATCCTAGGCTGGACCAGGTTTAAGGAGTACCATTTTCTCAGAAGAATATCTACTTTGGGGCCAGGTCTGGCAATATGATCCAGATCTGGGGTCCTTAAAGAGGGCTTAGTCATGACCAATTTAGCCAAAGTTGTTAAAGGGCTTGAGACTAACCTAGGAATCTCTATAGGAGAGAGGGAAGAGGATCTAGAACATCCAACTCAGGGGTCAGTCACCAGATGAAACCAGCATGCCAAAGACCTTGCCAAGTAGGAGTGACCACTTCTGGGCCACTTCTGACCAGACTAGATCCTCCCAGGCTTATTAGAACCCTAACTCCCAAGCTCAGTATGGCACTAAACCAGTCTGAGTTGGAGGGAGGTATTAGCCTAGTTCTCTCTGTCCAGTGGACCTCCTTCATTCAATTCTAGGTCCTTTCTTGTCCACACTTCCACACTCAGATATTTAGTGAGCATCATCAGTCTTTTCTCACTCAGCGTAACTGGGTTCTCCCACAAAAATCCTGAGTCTACTTGAGTTCAATGGAGCAGAAATAACAGAGAGAAGAAATGCCTATTACATTTCCAACATCAGAAAAAAATTAAGTTCTGCCTTTGTAAGTGTTAATTGTTTGATGAAAATGAAAGGCTTTATAAGCCCATATCCATGGACTCCATGTGAACCATGGATATCTGACTCAAGCCAACAATTATGCAAAATGGTATTTGCCACTTGAGCAACTAAATAAGTAAATATGAATGGATGGATCAAGGTAATCACCATATTTAGAGACGCATCTCAAAGCACATACTCTTTGAAGTGGTTATATAACCTTTAAATGTAAATACAATAAAACCCTATTATTAGTCATATTTGATTGAGAAAATAGGTTTATACTTCTGAGTATTCTTCTAAAACTCCAGGCTCCTTCTAAGGAATCCAAGTTTCCTGAGATGTTCAAGACCTTTTTTAAATTTTGTTTAGCCCAACTATAAAATTAAATGTTCAAACTAAGAAGTCACTCCAACATTTTCTCCCAAGTAATTTAATTTTCCTTCCAGTATCAGTATTATTTATTTTTATTTTTTTCCATCAGGGACCCCTGGAAGTAGCCCAAGTGTTCTTGGCCGAAATTCCAGCTGACCCAAAACTCTACCGACATCACAACAAGTTGAGGTTATGCTTTAAGGAATTCATACTGCGGTAAGAAGGAAAACGGATGGGCATTTCAGTAAAGCAGTGGTTCTCAAAGCGTGATCCCAGACTAGCAAGTTCAACCCTGCCTGAGAGCTTGCCAGAAAGACAAAGACTCAGGCACCCCACCCCAAGACATACTGAATTGGAATCTCCAGAGGTGGGGCCCAAAAACCTGTATTTTACAAGCCCTCCAGATGATTCTGATGCCCACTGAAATTTGAGAACCACTGCAACAGAGCAACACCACTTGCACTACAAATGAGTAACTAACACTGAAACTGTAAAGTGCTTTCGTGTCTGTCATCGCACATGTGCCTCACAGTCACATTATAAAATGGGTACCATCATCTTGTTCATCTTTAATCGGAGGTTTAGAGTTGGAAGATAATTTTACTTACGGCCACACAGCCAGTTAGTAGCAGAATTAAGTTCAAACCAGGTCTTCTGAATCCAAATAGTCCACGTTTCGATCAATGTGCTGATATTCCCCTGATGCATTTGAGTCCCAGAAGTATTTGGCGTTGGTAGTCTTTGTAATTTCCCAAATCATGTAACAACTTATTTTTAGAAACTTAAAAATAGGCACTACCTCAAATCGAGAGATAAAAGCAAGATTCTAAAGCTGGGCTTTTCCAAGGTATCATCTCAATGACAGTTCCCATATCAGATAAGCCTCATCTTTGCTCCTGAATTCTGCAGTGGAGCTGTCTTTCAGAACAACCAGTTCAGCCTAGACAGCAAGTGGGTCTTTGGGCAAGTCTTGGAATCTATTGCAATACTGACAGATATATTGTCTCCTGTGGCCCTAGAAAAAATAAGTATGAAGCATATAATGGTATTTCACCTGTAAGGAAGAAGGACATCAGAAAAGTGTGTGCCAGTATATATATATATATTTTCATCCAGAACCTTAGAGCAGAATATAAAGTATAGGAATATCCTCACTTGGCAGATGGGATAAAAGAAGATAAAAGTCAAGGTTACCTAAAGTCACAGGGCGCAGTGGCTCACGCCTGTAATCCCAACACTTTGGGAGGTGGAGGTGAGAGGATTGCCTGAGTCCAGGGATTTGAGATTAGCCTGGGCAACTTGGCAAGACCTTGTCTCTACAATAATAAATCAAATTAAAAAAAAATTAGCCAAGCGTGGTAGTGCATGCCTGTGGTTCCAGCTACTTGGAAGGCTGAGGCTGAAGGATCACCTGAGCCCCAACAGATTGAGGCTGTGGTGGCCGTGAATGTGCCACTGCACTCCAGCCTGAGTGACAAAGTGAGACTCCAACTAAAAAAAAAAAAAAAAAGACCAAAAATCAGTGAAAATTCACCAGAATGTTAGTGTTGGGTGAAGTTAGAGATATCTGCACCTTCACAGGCTTTGGTGAGAGGTCCACTACTTTGAGATATACAGGGGAGACACACTTTGTCCTTCAATGAAGCATAGCTGCTCGGTACTAGAAAGTGTGTTTGTGGCTTTGTATGTGTTCTGACATTGCAAAACAGGTAGATTTTCTGTAGTACATAGTACATATTTATGTAACAAAAGACTAGAAAAATATATTTTGAGGTTTTGTTTTTTTTTTAGTTGGTGTCTTACTCTTGTCACCCAGGCTAGAGTACAGTGGCACACTCATGGCCACTGCAGCCTCGACCTGCTAGGCTTACACAATCCTTCTGCCACAGCCTTCCAAGTAGCTGGAACTACAGATGCACACCACCACGCCCGCTAGTTTTTTTGTGATTTATTGTAGAGACAAGGTCTCACTAAGTTACCCAGGCTGGTCTCGAACTCCCAGGCTCAGGCAATCCTCTTGCCTCAGCCTCCCAAAGTGCTGGGATGACAGGCTGAGCCACCATGCCCGGCCAAGAATTTTTTTAGATCTATTTATTTTTCATATATTTTCATTTAATATTAATTATGGTTGAAAGGCTCCATAATTGACAGTGGCCCAGGCTTCTCCAGACCTCTAGAAGGACCTGTGAAATGTTTAAAGAGCACTCACTACAATGTATGATATTAATTATGAGAACACAGAGATCTGGGTATTCCTCTGCTCTTGATGACAGGACATATCTCTGTGTGGCTAAATAACAACACAATACAGTGTGCACTGAGACCCCTTCTAGTGTACTAAATATAGAACTGTAGAGATCGGAACAGAGATCAGTCACAGGCTGGAGTATTTGGGGGAGGCTTTGTGGAAAAACACCACTAAAACCTTGACTTGAATATATGAGGCAGAAGGGGGTAATGGGAAGAGGGTGCCATTATACAGCAGTCCCCCCTTAAGTTTTGCTTTCCATGGTTTCAGTTTCCCATGGTTCAAAAATATCACATACAGCCCACGGGTTCGAGACCCGCCTGGGCAACTTGGCGAGACCTCATCTCTACAATAAATCAAAAAATTAGCCGGGTGTGTTAGCGCACGCCTGTAGTTCCAGCTACTTGGAAGGCTGAGGCAGAAGGAGCGCCGGAGCCCAGCAGGTCGAGACTGCGGTGGCCGGGAGCGGCCACTGCACTCCAGTCTGGGTGACAGAGTGAGACTCCAACTCAAAAAAAAAAAAAAAAAAAATCACATACAATAAGATATTTTGAGTGAGAGAGAGAGAGACCACATTCACATAACTTTTATTACAGTATATTGTTATAATCATTCTATTTTATTATTAGTTGTTCATCTCTTACTGTACCTAATTTATAAATTGAACTTTATTATAGGTACATATGTATGGGAAAACACATAGTATATATGGGGTTGAGTACAATTCGTGGTTTCAGGTATCCACTGGGGGTCTTGGAATGCATCCCCTGTGGAGAAAGGGGACTACTGTGAACTGAAGTGACCACGAGACTCAGAGTCAGGAATGCCCATGATGCATCTGGGCTCCTCCAGGTCCAGCTGGAGCAGCTTGTTCTAGTGAGCGTGCTAGGACAAGAACAAGGAGGAAAGATTGGAAAGACAGTAATATTAGTCAGTGAGGGTCTGAATAGAATTTAAATGCAAAAGAATTTTCATTTTGTCTACGTTCACTCAATTTTCCCTACTAGTTACAGATCCCGCAATGCAGCATCTCCAGGGCGTGATCCACTCCATGACTCAGGCTAAAGTGTATTTATCTCCACTACATGTGCATTTCTAAGTCCCCAAGAAACTTACTACAAAGAGAACCAGGGCTGAGTAAAACTAGCATGAGGCAAGAGATACAAAAGGAAATGGATTTTCCTAGGAATAGTCCTTTAACAAAGTCATGCATGAGACTTTCACTGAAGATGCTATCATTCCCCCCAGATGGCCTGCAGTAATGCTGGATTTTCAAAATCACATTTGCCATTTAAAATATTGTTCTCTACCCCTTCTAATGATGATTCCACGTGGGAAACCAGTCCTTGTGGCATTGTTCTAAGAGCATCAGCACTTCTCAAACTTCAGCGTTCTTACAAATCACCTGGGGATCTTATCAACATGCAGATTATGATTCAGTAGATCTGGAGTGGGGCCTGAGACTCTGAATTTCTTTTCTTTTTTCTTTTTTTTTGAGTTGAAGTCTCACTGTGTCGCCCAGGCTGGAGGATAGTGGCATGCTCACAGACACCTCAGCCTCCACCTGCTGGGCTTAGGTGATCCTTCCACCTCAGCCTTCCAAGTAGCTGGAACTACAGGCACGTGCCTTCAAGCCCAACTAATTTTTTGATTTATTGTAGAGATGAGATCTCGCCAAGTTGCCCAGGCTGGTCTCAAACCCCTGGGCTCAGGCAATCCTCTCACCTTGGCCTCCCAAAGTGCTGGGATTATAGGCGTGAGCCACCATGCCTGGCCAGGACAGAATTTCTAACAAGTTCCCAGGTGATACTGCTGCTACGTTGGACCAAACTTTGAGTAGAGAGGCTGTAGAGGTTGCCTCCCTTCCATATTTTCTCCCCCTCCCCCAGGGATTAATCCCTCAAGTCATCCTTATTGTCACTCACCTCTTTTGCCTTCCTGTTCCTCCCAGCAAAAAAGTACATTTGCTGAAACTGCTACACTTTGAACCACTATAGCTGTCAGTTCATCCACTCACTCAGCAAACACTCCTTGAGCCCCTACGTCATGCCAGACACCATGCACACATGTGGAAGGGTGACATCCCGATACAAATAGGACAAGACTGCAGGCAAAGCAATAGACTGCTCACTTCATCACCTCCATGTGCAAATAGTGATTGACTTTCCCTGCATTTTATTTCACATAGATCAAAAGTAGTGGGAGAGAGTGTGATGGTGACTGCACAACTGTGTACCTTTACTAAAACTCATAATTGTACACTTAAGTTGGATGAGTGTTATGTAAGTTACACCCTCAATACAAGTGACAGATGAGGAAAGCTTCCTTTTCCTCAACTGCTTAATTGCTTTTCAAGTCCAGTCAGGAAGTACTAGCTTTCTAGTGACTATATCAGCTACAGGGGGTGCCCAAAAATGTATACATATTTTAAGAAAGTCAAAAACTGTATTAAAATTGTATACTCAATATACACGGATAACAAAAGATGAATACAAGTTACGTGTGACTTCTGCAATTATAACAGGTACTCAGCTCCAGACACCTCTAATTACGGTGAACTAAAAGTGGTATTTAGATAACATCACTTAAAATGTGTATACGCTATTTTGGCACCCCCAGTATTTGTCAAGTGGTTTGCACTGGTGTGTTTTCTCCCCAACTCTGCTTTCAGACAGCAGAGGTGACTCATGAGTGGAAAACGTTTGGGGCTTATCAGATTTTTGTTAGTAAGCTCTAGCTTCTCAGCAGATTCGGGCTGTAAATCGATACGCCCAGATTTCCAAGGTGATCATCTGTGAGCCTCCCAATGCTGAGAGCTCATAGTGGAAACCTTCTCTTGCTGGGCCCACCATGGTTAGTCCTGCCTGGGGCTATGGCCTCTCTGACTCAGCTGTAGCGGGACCAGGATCAGCCATAAAGAGCCCTGGCAGGCTGACTCACCCAGTCAGTCCTGCAATTCTTCAAGCGTCTGCCATGCTGGGACCTCAATCTGCTTCTGCCTTTTCCTGCAATAATGAAAAACACCTCCGGAATTCAGAAACCAAAGCAGAGGGAGAGAACATTCTGTCTCCCTCCTCTAATCCCCAAAGTACCCAGACCATGTTAGGCACCATAGTCTGTTTTTACATTTTCTTCTTCTTAGTTATCTGAACTTTCTCATTCCTAAATTCGTGTTTATGTTTAAACAAAAGATAGCAGTATTCAATGGCCCCTGTTACAGTGTTCCTTTCAGAGCAGTTTCAGATGCACCCTGGTAGGGTTCTGCTATGTATATGTGGTCAAAGAGGTGGAAAGCAGGGTGTAGAGTGGTGGTGTTTTAAACTGGAACTAGGGGCCGGGCTCGGTGGCCCAGCCTGTAATCCCAGCATTTTGGGAGACTGAGGGGAGAGGATTGCCTGAGCCCGCGGGTTTGAGACCCACCAGGACAACTTGGCAAGACCTTGTCTCTACAATAAATCAAAAATTAGCCGGGCGTGGTAGTGCTCGCCTGTAGTTCCCGCTACTTAAAAGGCTGAGGTGGAAGGATCTCAGGAGCCCAACAGGTCGAGGCTGCGGTGGCGGTGAGTGTGCCACTGCCTTCCAGCCTGGGTGACAGAGTGAGACTCCAACTCAAAAAAAAAAAATTTTTTTTAAATAAACTTGAACAAGGGACAATGAAGAAGAAAAAGAAGGAATGTGCCCAATTGGCCAAAGGAAAATCAAAGGTGTACAGCACAGGTGGAAACGGAAGCAGTTGATGGAAGAGATCTGAAGATTTGATGGGAAAATAAAGCCTTAAATGTCACGAGATATTGCTTAGAGGCACAGAAACAATGGGGACTTATGAGTGACTTCTATCACCTTTTCAGGGTCACAGCAAGCTGTATTAGTGGACAAAGTATACTACAGAAAACTGAGTCAAGTGGAGCAGCTTACGCACACACACACACACCACACACACACACACACACACACACACACCTCTTCCCCCCTTCCATCCTACCCACAATGGTTCTAAAGAGGAAACTTCCATTTTCATTCATGATCCCATCCTTCTTTTCTAAGCTACCTGTTCCCCACTCTCTTGGACAAGTTCTGGATCCTCTTGTTCTCTCGCTTTGGGAATAGGGACACTGTGCGGGGTGGTTGCTGGGCTGATACTGAATTCAAGGATGTTATATGGTCATTGGAACCCAAGGGCTCTGGGACCCTTCAGTAGAAGCCCAGGGCTGTAAAGAGGCCGAAGGTAATCTAATATGAATCAAGTGCTGAAGACTATCTTATAGTATGCTCTGGAGAACCACCCCGCCCCTGCCTGGGTTCTGATGTGTTCAGCAGATCTTCAGAATCTGTTTCCAGTAGAGGTCACGTTGGTAGGGAAGAAATGAAGGGAGCAGGATTGGAGATGTGTCCTATGGAAACTATGCCCATGGGACTCTCAAGTTCACTGTATCTCTTCCCATGGGTAGGTCAGATACCTCCAAATAATCTTTCTTTACCTTAAAGGGTATAGAGCATCTATTTCTCCAGTCATGGGAGAGGATGAGAGCTAATCCCTCAGTTTCTCCATATCTCTATCAGATTCTCCCCCATTCCAGCAAGCCGCTATGATTTTTCATGGGGCCCTGAGTAGAGATTTACTAAAGAGTTACCAGGAAGAGTATGACACTAGAAAAATACTACAAATTGTGGCTCCAGAGAGAGCAGTTTGAACTTAAGACCAAGGCCATCCATATGTCTGAATTCTAGCTGGAGAGGGCATTGTCCTTTCTGGCCAGTATATGTGATGTTGGGGTCAAGTATGTGGCCACTCAAGCTGGATTGCCTGCGTTCAAATACCTATTCTGCTTTAACTAGCTGTGTGATCTTGAGCAAGTTACCTATCTCTAGTTTCCCCAACTGTAAAATGGGAGTAACAGTTGTAATTACCTCTTAGAGTTAGTGTCAGGATAAAATAAATTAATACATAACCCTTAGACTAAGACTTCGTACGTACTAGGTGGTCGATAAGTGTAACATCATTCAGTAGAGCAAACAGCAAACTGATCAATTTGGGTGGGAAACAGAAACTTAGTCTGACTTAAATATAGAGATTGTCTACCCATGCCTTGTCTATCCAAGAGTTTAAATCATAAGACCCAGTGAGGCTGGTGAGAGATAGGCCTGGGAGCAGCAGGATCCTGGGTTTATGTACCTCTCTGTTGTTCCCACAGGCATGTGACGCTGGACAGGGCACGGACTCTCGCATCTTAGTTTCATCAGCTATTAAATAAAGGGACCAGAGACAGCATCTCTAATAGTCCATCATTCTCATATTGTAAAAATAACTTGCGTGCCCAGATGGGTCTATCAGGAATAATCATAATAACAACAAAGGCAACAAATGTTCTGGGATTTAGCGACATATGTGCAAGCCCTGTTCTAAGCATTTTATATGTTTTAACTCATTGACTCTTTACATTCACTTAGGAGCTATTATCCACCTTCATATCACTCGTGATGAAACTAAGGAATAGAGGGGTCAAGTCACTTGTTTCATGTCACAAAGTCAGTAAGCAGCAAAGCAAGATTCAGAGCTGAGCACTGTGGCCCCAGAGTCTATCTTCTTAACCACTATTCTATTCTGTGCTATTCTCTCTAGAAATTATTTTCAGTTGTTAGTAACAGGAAATAGAACTAAGAGTGGCTTAAATGTGAAACTGGTTTTTCTCTTATATAAAATAAGATCAGAGGTAGCCAACATAGAGCTGTGTCATGGCCCCATAAAGTCATCAGAAACCCTGGTTTCTCTGTTCTTTCTCTTTGCCATCCTAGTTATAGCGTACCAATTCTCATGGTCATGATATGACTGCTAGGGCTCTAGCCATCATGACCACATCCTAGGCAAGTATTAGGATTAGAAATGAGGAAAGAGCAAAAGGATGTGCCCCCTTTAAAGAGTTTTTTCAGTGACTTCATCTTATATCCCATCAGTCATCCCTACCTGCAAAGGAGGCTAGGAAGTGTGTTTCCAGGTGGACACACAGTGCCCAGGTTCCCAGAGTTCTGTTACTAAGGAAGAAAGAGAATGGATATTGGGGAAGCAGCTAGCAATTTTTTTTTTCCACGTTGAGGAACTGGTGTGTGGGCTGTGCTGAAGGAGCTTCACAGAGGAAGGGGTGTCCAGCGATGCAGAGGGTGAGGCTGCGTGACCACCTTCTCTGTAGGAGACCCTAACTCCTTATATGGAGACCCCAGAAAGTTACTGTCAACAAAAGCCAGGAACCCTCTTCTTGAGGAACAACTTTCTGCCCTCTCTGGCTCCCATCAATCTGGTTTCCTTGGGACTCTGCTGGAAAATCCCAAGCACATTTGCTGTAAGAAAATAACTGTGTTCCCAGCCCAGGCAATTTGGCGAGCCCTATTCTCTACAATAAATCAAAAACTAAGCCGGACGTGGTTAGCACACACCTGTAGTTCTGGCTACTTGGAAGGCTGAGGCGGAAAGATTACCAGAGCCCAACATGTCGACACTGGGGTGGCTGTGAGCCTGCCACTGCACTCCTGCCTGGGCGATGGAGTGAGACAACAACCCAAAAAATAAAAAGAAAATACTTGTGTTCGGTGAACTCACCAACAAAGAAAGCAGCAGAGAAGACGAGGGAAGTTTGGAATGGTTATATCACCGAGTGTGAGCAGCACAGTTCAGATGTCTGTGGACCTAACAAAAAATGTCGCAGATAAGACCATAGTTAAAAAGTTGTTTGCAATGTAGTTCTATGATCCTGTGTTCATTTCCCAAGAGATATGGCTGCTCTCTAGGAGGGAAATTGAACACATGGCCCTCTTTGGCTTATGGTTTAAATTAACATAGTCGAAGTTATTTTAATTTTAACAAAAGAATCTAGAGAATATAGCCCAAATAACAGAAAGGAAGAAATATAGAAAAGGTAAATAAAAGGATTGTATAGATTATAAAAGTTTAAAAATATAAAGTAATATTATGATATAAAATCTAATTTTTTTACTCTGGCTATTAATATATGTGTTTAAAAACCATCATGTTTATCTATTGCTGTGGCATGCAACAACATTTAATGACTCTGCATTTGGTTCTGGGTGTTGGGCTTAGCTAAGTGGTTTTGCTTGGAGTCTCTCATTCATTTGCAATTAGACAGTAGCTGGGGCTCAAAGCACCTGAAGGCTTCCTCACTCAAATGTCTGGTGTCTGGGAGGAGAATATTCAAAAGTAGTTCTTTCCTTCTCTGCCTCTTTCCACATTTCTCTTTATCTCCTTTTATTGCCCAGGCACATAGTATCACTTTTTTTTTTTTTTTTTTTTTTCAGTTGGAATTTCACTCAGTTGCCCAGGCTGGAGTGTAGCAGCACGATCTCAGCCTCTTGGGTAGCTGGGCCTATAGGCGTGTACCTCCACACCAGCTAATTTTTTTATTTATTGTAGAGATGAGTCTCACCATGTTGCCCAGGCTGGTCTCAAACTCCTGGGCTCAGGCGGTTCTCTTACCTCAGCCTCCTAAAGTGCTGGAATTATAAGCATGAGCCACCGTGCCTGGCCGGTATCACTTATTAATGGAAGTATGGTTATAGTTATGGAAGAACAAGTTCCTGTGGTCATTTTTAGGAAATACAATCTGCCATACTCCAGAAGCATGAATCTGCCTTATCATCACAGCTTCTCATTTAAATTTCCCAGCAACCCTAGGAGACTATATGAGATTGTTATCCCCATTTTACAAAGGAGAATATTGAGGATTTCAATGGTTAAGTCATCATGCTAATGAATAGCAGCTGGTTTCAATCCCAGTTCTCTCTGCATATAAATCATTTAACCCTATCTAGGGAACATGTAAGTAATCGGTATGTGTTAGGAAGCTATTACTACTTCTGCAAACAGACTATGAAGTGTTTAGTTAATCCTGCCAAAGTTGTCAGAGTAGACATCCCTAAATTAGCAATTAGCTTCTGCAGGCCTTGTCCCACCTCCTGTAGTCTGCTAGGGCTACAAACCTGGGCCCCCGAAGTCATCCTGAAACTGATTTTATTTCATGCATGGTGGTACTCTTAACTGTTAGTTAAGAAGCAATAAAAAATAATAACAAGGGGTGATTTAGGTTTCTCAGGATTCAAAAGCTACATACCCACCTTCCAGGTCTTCCTAAATCTTTTGATATGTAACCTTGGGTATCCTATAATTTGCTTCAATTGATGCCAAGCTTAAAAGATAGGTGAAAATCCAATGAAGGGAGAGCCCTTTTGGCTTCTGAGTGAGTTAAATCAAGTCCCTCTTCTACAGCAGACTGATTCCACGATGAAAGCTGTGGTCACAGGTTTATTTTGCCTAGGCAGGTAGCTTTCCCTTGTTCTGTCACCACATGCCACCCTCTTCCTTTTTGACTGTGATCCTGAAAATGCATTCAGTGTTAATAGGGAGGATTTGTAACAGTATCTCTGTGTCTCCATAACTTAAATCTAGCACCACTTCTAGAAGAATAAATTAAGCCACAATGATCACCCAAATCTTATTCATCTGAAAGATAATAGAATTCTTACTAATTATTGCATGCTAGCTATGTTCTGTCCCGTTAAGATTTGTTGGTTTGTAAGTTCCCTTGGGTAGAAGAGTATAAAACAAAAAGCAATACTTTATCATGTTTAAATAACATGATTTCCTTCTTTGGTATGTGCCATACTACGTAGGAGACTGTGAAAACGCCAGGTTTAACCGTCCACAAATCAGATAGCCACAATGAGTCTTAAAGATTTTTTCTTTGTCTTTAATGCTCTGCAGTTTCACCATGATAGGGCTGAGTATAGATCTGTTTTTATTAGAGGATTTGCGTCACTATTCAACTCTGGAAAATTATCAGCTGCTATGTCTCAACCATTTTTTCATATTTTTTGTTTCCTAATCTCTTTGGTGATTTCCTCAGATCTGTCCAATTTTTCATTCATTATCCAGTAGTGTCTAGTCTATTATTTAACCTGTCCATTGAGGCTTTTCTCTTTTAGTAACTACATTTGTATTTCTAGAAGTTCTATGTGGCTCTTTTCTGAAATTTTCCTGGACTTTTTTTTTTTTTTTTTTTGAGTTGGAGTCTCACTCTGTTGCCCAGAGTCTCGACCTGCTGGGTTCTGGCGATCCTTCCGCCTCAGCCTTCCGAGTAGTCGGAATTACAGGCATGCACACCACGCCCGGCTAATTTTTTATTTATTGTAGAGACGAGGTCTCACTGAGTTGCCCGGGCTGGTCTCGAACCCGCGGTCTCAGGCACACAACTTTTTATATTTTTGGGGGAAGGTCCTCCTCATCTGGTTTGTGATTTCATTGTGAGCTCCTCTTTGGCAGGAGTCACGCTTTCTTTGGGTGCCCATATGCCCTGATGGAGAAAGTATTCCTTCAGAGTCTTGACTTGGTTTGTCTGAGCCCTGGGGATTTTAACAATCTTGAACTGTTAAGTTAATTTCTCACCTTGGAGCACATACAGTAGAAGAATGGAAATTTGTCTCACACCACACTATACTATGTGTGGTGCAAGCCTAGACTTTTAATATCTCAAGGTGATTTTCCTCCCATGAATGACCCTGAGCCAATGGCACGTTTCCATTCCACTTTTCTAGACGCTTTGTAGCATTTTTCTCAACCCTTTTCATAGATGGGGTAGTTTTTCAAGACTCTGGACTATAGGCAGGTGGTATATCCAGAATTCCACTTTGCCCTGGCTAGGACTACATCACAGATCTCGTGTGGACTTTAAAACCCCTCTCACCCAACCACTAAGACCCTCAGCAATTCCAATTTATTGTCTGAGGTAGGGCCCAGAAATCTGCATTTCAAAAAACTCCACAGGTGATCCTGATGTGCCAGCAAGTTCAAGAACACTCTTCAAGGTACTCAAAACATGTTAAGTAGTTTCATTTTCCTACTTTCTATTCAAATTTCTAAGCACTTCAAACTCATTCATTTCCCCCACACTGCTATTTTCATCTCAGATGTGGTGAGGCTGTGGAGAAAAATAAGCGTCTCATCACGGCAGACCAGAGGGAGTATCAGCAGGAACTCAAAAAGAACTATAACAAGCTGAAAGAGAACCTGAGGCCAATGATTGAGCGGAAAATTCCAGAACTCTACAAGCCAATATTCAGGGTTGAAAGTCAAAAGAGGTAAGAACAGGGCAGAAGGGGCCTCTTCCTGGAGGATAAAAGATAGCTCTTGGGGCTCAGCAAATCAGGGCATGCTCTGCTGCACTCGGTGAGCTGCAGAACCTTCCAAGGGTGCAAGCGGGGCCTGGAACAAGAGAGGCCACCAGAGCGTGATCCTTTCCAGCCTTCCCGAACCTTCTCCTTGAAGTCTCCCCTTTCTGCTGGGGACTCCCCACCCCCCTATTTTAAAAAGCTAATTAAACTTCTTTATTTGTGTGTTCTTTCTCTTTTCTTCTCTCTCTCCCACTTTTCTCTCCCTCTTTTTTTCTTAATTTCAGGGACTCCTTCCACAGATCTAGTTTCAGGAAATGTGAAACCCAGTTGTCACAGGGCAGCTAGGAAAGCCATCTCCAACCCATGGAGGCTGAGGTCCCACAACCCTGCAAAAGGATTTGCTGGTACATAAGAAATGGGACATTTGCCACCCAGGACCAACGATACTCCCTGACCAACCAGCACTCTGGAAGCTTTGGGATCCAAGGAACTGTGGAATTACTCCCAAATGGACAATGACCAGATTTTGGCCAAACTGGAGGATGGAAGGTGTTGAAGGACTGGGTAATCAGGTGTGACTGTATATTTATTAAAGCTTGTTTTTTCACAATGTTGTACAAAACAAGGCATGAGCAAACTTCTCCTGCTAACTGGTCAACCCCTGTCCATCTGAGAGGTGACTTCCTCTGGCCTTTATTTGAATTTACAGGGTAAATTCAAATTGCCTAAGGACAAATGGAAACGTTGTCCACCAACCTTATTCAAAGGGAACTTTACTTCTTATGGGAAGGAAGGGTGAATTTGCAGGAGTGTGAAACATTTTCAATAAATCTATGAGGGGAAGTCTTACTAGAATTCTAAAAATCATGTTGGTTGGAAATTTGAGAATATATTATTTGTGAACTCGCTACCCTTTTGGTAATGGTGGACTAATTGTTGTATAGTTATTTTTGCTTTGTTATTACTGGTATGTTATGTTAATTTAACATGCATTTACAGAGGAACACACTCAAAGCACTGATTTAGGCGGTACATAGTACTCAGAGCAGTCAGCCCAAAGTCACAGATACTGCATCCACTTAAAAGGAAACAATTCACCTATAATGCTTTGCTTTTTTTCTTATGTGTGCTCTTTCTTACTCTCTCTCTTTTACTTCTGTCTGGGACCACTGTCTGGGACCAAGCTCATTTTTATAAAAGAATAATATTTCTGCTTTCATTTCAGAACATTGCCCTGTCTGTCAGCATAAGTACATCAAATAGCTACAAAATATATTTAGCTTTGAATTCTTTTGACAGTGTACTCTAGGAGAAAGATGAACAAAGTCATTATCTGAGAATTAAATTATATATTTTTAATACGACTGATGACATTGACTGATACTAAAAATGCAATAAGAATTACAAACAAAATGTTTCCTTTTACAACTTGTGTTTTGTTTTGTTTTTTGACAGCTCAGTGTTTTGTAAAGTGCTCAGAGAACAAGAAAGATGAGTAACATGGTCTTGATCAAATAAGTACTAAGGCAGCATCCCTTAAGCAAAATTTAATCTTGGTGGTCATAAGAAAGAACTTAGTTTGGATATTTCAGAACTTTTGTTTATACCATCAGGTATGCATGAATTTATATTTGAGAGAGAACATTAAAAAAAAAAAGATTAAAGTCTACCAGTTTAAGTGCCAAACTTTTTTTTAGACATTTGGAGCACAGCTCTTCCTAGAGTATATTATACACTCAATTACTTTATTAAATAAGTACATATGGCATACTTTAATTTCATACACATTTAGCACCTTCTATGTAAGGGACACTATGACAGAAACCAAGGTCAGAAAACATTGTCACTGCCTCGAAAGTATGTCCATTTTGTGAGGAAGATCATGCATATATGTATGTAACCTCAGTACAAAGCAGACTAGAGGAAATCCCTTAGCATATAACTTTTTCTGAGACTTAAGGATGGCCATCTTGTATCAACACCTGTTATATTAGATCCTGCCTTTAAACAAGGGTTAGGTGCTAAGTTATACAGGCCTGGCTCTTAACCCTAATAGCCATAGTAACCCTAATAATCCAGGATATTCCTGATTAAATATCCCCTGCTTGTAGATACCTGGTGTCACTTTAGGTTGGTTTGTTTTTTTAGTCTTTCTTGTACACAATAGGTTCACTTCCTGAGTGCAGAAACTGTGTCTTATCCCTTGCCCCATACTCAACACACAGAAGATAATAAACATTTATTGATTTACTAAGTGAATGAATAAAGTATGAGTAAGTCTGTTTCTGAAAGAACACTGCCCAATAAAAATATAATGCAAACCACATATATGATTTTTAAAATTCTAGTAGCCATATTAAAAATCATAAAGAAACCAGTAAACTTAACTTTACAAATACATTTTTAACCCAACACATATAAAATATTATTTCAACATGTCATCAATGTAAAAAATTATTAATTAGGTGTTTTACATTCTTTTTTCATTTAAGTCTTTAAAATCTGATGTGTAGTTTATACTTAGAGCACATCTCAATTAGGACTAGCTACATTTTAAGTGTTCTATAGCCACATGAGACTACTGGCTACCATATTGGACAGTGCCATTCTAGAAGTTTCCAAGTTTTCTAACTTGATTCCTCTATCTGTGGAGTTAGAATATAGATAACCAGAATAGTGAGAATAGTGTCTAAAGTAAGAGTGACAGAATTCTGATTGAGAGCCCTTTGAGCTTACCTAGCAGAGAAACTTGTGGAGTCAGAGAATATGGACTTGACAATATTGGCTTTGACTGTTCAGACTCTTTTTGGGCTAACTCCCAGCTGTTTTCTCAATTCCAGATAGTTAAGTGGAGACATGGCTGCAATTTTTAAAGTAATGGCATAAGGAATTTAGACATTGGTCTTCTGATTATGTATTCTAAATATGGAGTTAGGAAAGAGATATTTTAAACATTCCTGGGAGTAAAGCAAATTAGGGCTTTGTTCCTGAAAATTAGAGAAAACTGATATGCCATGATATCATCTCTTGATTTTACTTTGGAAATCCCATCTATGAAAGCTTTTTAGAGAATTTGCTGATTAGATTCATGCTTTCCCTCCTTCAGCAAGGTTACTGGTGAAATTGTCACTATCACATGAGAATCTCAGGAAAATTAAATATGACTATATTGCATAAACCTGATTGGACTTGTCATTGCCACACATAGCCTTCAACGCCATAGTTCTATTCTGCAAGGCATGTTTTCCATAAAAAATAGATTTATTTTAAAAAGAAAATAAACACTTAGAGCTGTCATTGGTAATTATGGTTGCACATGTATTTTCAAAGACAGGGAACTTTTATTTTGCTTTGAATGCATTTTTAATTGCTCGTTATCTCAAATGTTGTAAAGCTACTATTGATTATGTATTATTATGCAAAAAAAAACCCCAAAATGGCTAAAGGTTCTAAATATATTCCAGAATGCTAGATATTTCCAGAGTATGAACATCCCGTATATTCTTTTCTGGCAATGCTTCTCAATCTTTTTCACGTCATGGGTATAAGTGTCATTTACCGAAACTTAACAAATAGCCCTCAAATTTATTAGCTTAAAGCAACAATAAACAATAAATATTTCACCCTATTCCTGTTGGTTAGGAATTCACAAGGGATTTAGCTGGGCAGTCTGACTTGAGGTCTTACATGAGGTTGCAGTCTAGATGTTGGCTAGCTGTCACCGTCTGAAGGCTTGATTGAGGCTGGAGGCTCCTGTTTCAAGGTGGCTCTATCCTATCATTGGAAAGTTGGTGCTGGTTACTGATGAAAGGCCTCAGTTCCTCCATGACATAGCAGCTGATTCCCCATAGGGTGAGTGATCTGAGAAAAGCAAGGCAAAAGTGGCAGTGTCTTCTATGACTTAGCCTCAGAACCCTCATGTCTACCATATTCTGCTTTTTTAGAAGTAAGTTGCCAAGTTCAGTCCACATCTAAGCAGAAGGGAATTAGGCTTTACATGACAATTATTAAAGAATTTTTGACCATATTTTAAAATCAACCCAATGGAACACATTAAAATATTTTATTTGTTGTCTTACTGGGGCAAATGAACAAGGGTACTTGCTGCTGGGGATGACCAGTTCCAGAGCTCTGGCTGCCCTAAGTCCCTCCAAGAGGGCTAAGGTGATCAATGTCAAGGAATATCTATAACCCAGTACATGGATTCACTGCAGCACACGACTCAGGAAGCTGTAACCTAAAGGTAGGTTCCAGATGGCAATCTTTTTTGTAAAAGGCAGAAAACCAAAACCAAATTGGCATTTTTAAAGGGGGTAGTAGAGTTCATTAGCTCATTAACAGAATAATTGAGAGGTAGTATTGATTCAGAACTAGCCTGATTTCAGGATCCACACAATATGTCCTGGGTTCATTTTCTATCTCTGCTTCCTCTTGGTTGGCACCACCCTCAGGCTTTCAGCAGTGGTCCCTGGAAATTCTGGGCTCATCCATCATGGCAAAAACAGTCCTGAGCCTCACGACCCCATTACCACCAAACCCCACAAAGGAACTTCTGAGGTCCAGAATTCCTTGACTTCATTCTGATTGGAGTGGCTCATGCTAACCAAGGTTCTCCCTTTGAGTTAAAAATGGTATCAATATCCAAACCTATGGCTGAAAATGGGAGGAGGACTGGGAGTCCCTTGGGGAATCAGGAAGAAAAGGGAAAGGCAGTTAAACCACAAGGCTCACTACAGGACATTTTGCTTTAAAGCACACACATTCAGAGGAAGGAATTTGTGTGGACCAAGATGGCAGTTTAATTCCTATAATGTTCCCAGGACAGGACATAAAGAGGATATGCAATATATGAAGAAGGAAGACTTAGAGCTTATTGTGTTCTGAAGAGGAGTGGAGACTGGAATAAATGGGGTGGAATGTTTTGCTGTAGCAGTATTCATCTTCTGGAGTGTCTTGCCAAAATTGTGCCAATGGCCAGAAATCAGAATATAGAGTTGGGGTTGGGGGGCAGTGGGGGAAGAAGGAAGGCAACAGAAAAATGGAGTAAAATTAGGTTTCAGTAGAAAAAGACAAGCCATCAAACGTGTGTCTTCTGCTCACCACTGTATCCCCAGTGTCTGGCCTGTCATGGGTGCTCAATAAATGTAAGTGGCCAAAGTGATAAATGAAGGCTGCCATCACTGAAGATTTCTGCAGACTATTACTTTTCTGTAGCTCTGGGTTAAAAGCAGCACCTAAGAAAAGTCAGACAACTGGAATCCATTAGTCCCAGAGAAATTGTTTTCCATTCATTATTTTGTTGTTGTTGTTTATTTTCATTTATTTAATTTTTTAGAGAGAGGGTTTTGCTCTATTGCCCTGGCTGGAAGGCAATAGCACGAGTATAGCTTACTGCAGCCTTGAACTCCTGGGCTCAGGTGATACTCCTTCCTTAGCCTCTTGAGTAGCTAGGACTACAGGTGTAACACCAGGTCGGCTTTTTTTTTTTTTTTTTTAATTGGAGTCTCACTCTGTTGCCCAGGCTGGAGTGCAGTGGAATGCTCACGGCCACCACAGCCTTGACCTGCTGGGCTCAGGCGATCCTTCTGCCTCAGTCTGGAACTACAGGCATGTGTCACCGTGTCTGGCTAATTTTTTTATTTATTGCAGAGATGGGGTCTTGCCAAGTTGCCCAGGCTGGTCTCGAACCCACGAGCTCAGGCAATCCTCTCACCTCAGCCTCCCAAAGTGCTGGGATTATAAGCGTGAGCCACTGTGTCTAGGCTCCATTCACTCTTGACTTTATCTGTTATTAATGCATGAGCAAGAATTAAGAGGTGTTTTCCCTTTTCTACCATTTTCCCTTGAACCATCCTAGATCCTATCTTTAATAGTCTTAAATCCAACCTCACACAATCTGATTAAAAAACGAAATCTCTGATAGTCACTAAGGTTTGAATCATGAAATTACAGGAAGAAATGCAGCATAGTTTTGGCCAAAAACATTTGGAGATCCACTTTCCTTATCCCTAAGTCCCTGATGCTGCACCCATCTTTGGGTAGCTTTGCTGGCTCTGGAATGATGCTATGAAATTCAGCCAGTTCCTACTTTAATAATGATTTCTGTGGCATTAGTTTGGCAGCTAAATAGCTTCTACCTTTGCTATTTTTCCCACATATTGGAAGATGACAAGTCCAGTGACTGCAAGGATAAGGGAGTGATTTTCAAGGCATTATAGCTCTAAAAAAATCCATTCGAGAAATCAGCTCCCTCATCAGTTCCTTTATGCAATGAGAGAACACGACATGGATGAACAAATTGTTCTGTTATCCGACAGGATTATAAGGGTTATTAGTGAGATAATAAAAAAGGTCTGTGTGACTGCCAAAAGTCTCCGGACGAAGGATCAGAAGTCCTGGTTTCTTATTCTTCCATTCTCTGACCCAGCAACTCTGGCCAAGTCAGTACATTGCTCTGAGCGGCGTGGTTTTTCACTGTGAAAGAGGGTGAAAGTTGTTCCACATTCTTCCAACCTACTGAGGAAACCCAATGAGGTAATTAATGCATGGGGATGTGTTGTGGAAACTCACAAGAGCCACCCAAAATGTAAGGCAGCACTATTTACAATACACACATCCAGAAAGTTTAGGCAACTCCCTCACTAGCAGTGCATCCGTTCTGGCAACATTAATCAAAATCAGGCCAAAGGTGCAGGCAGGACAGAGGCCTGACTTACCAGAAAATAAATGCCTAGTCTATTCCACTTGCAGTGCCAGTTTACATTGTCTGGCAAAGGCCAACAGCCAGGGCCTCTGGGTAGAAGGAAGAAAGGGTATCGGTGGAACTGAAAGGGTATACAGGGGCGCCTGGAAACCCAACCTGACCTGGTTTCCCTGTCTCCCGTGTGCAGCATGTTTCCAATGCATTCCTCTGGAAGGTAAACATACTGAATCCGGCAACCCACATGTGTCCACCTAACCAGTAAGTGCCCCCTGAGGGTATCAAAGCACGCGGATTTCCACTTGAAACAAAGCTACTGGGCGGGAAGTTTCCCCGTTAGTAAGAAGGGGAAAAGAGAGGACTTGGCAGTCATGATGGATTTGCAGTAATTAAACTGACGTTGCTGTTTAGAAGCCTGGGGGTTGTCTGCAGCCTCCCGGGCTCCACTCCATCGGTTCCAATCTGCAGGCGGGACGTGAATGTCTCTAGATGCATATTAAGCAAAAAGTTTCTAAAGAGGATCGCGTGGAACCCGGCAATTGATTAAGAAACTCAATGGCCCTAATCCACCGAGAATTGAGCGAAGGGCTCCCGGCAAGCGAGGCAGTGTAAATGGGGCTTAGAGACATCAAGCGCCTCCCGGGGCCCTAACGCGCATGCGCTGGAGCGTATTTCTTGGCGTTGGAGGTCGAATAGTGCTTCAGCTTGTTCGGCAGTCAGTGGTTGGAAATCAGAAAAGTGAGATGCTGCTCCCCCAAACCGAAAGATTCAGGGAGACGAGGGGCCTTTTTCTCCCTCAAGAGTTGTGAAGCTGCAGGGAGAAAAATCTAAGTGGAAATCAAGTAAAGTAAAAGTATGGCAAATGGGCATAGTTCTGAAATCTTTGTGAGCCTCATCCAGCTGGCACCCAGCAGGCACGGCTCAGTGTGTATTAGGAATGGAAGAGGGAAAGGAAGTCGGGGATAAGGAGAGATTTCAGTGAAGTTTCCTGAGGGGAGCCTCCACCTCTGCCCGGGCTAGGCTTGTGGCGACCTGACCTCTGACCCTCATGGCAAGCCCACGAGGTGCAGATGATGAGGAAAAAAGACCCAACCCCCTCCCTAAAAGAGCAGTTCCACTCCAGTGGGGTCACGTGTGTGCACACAGCTATGGGTGAGGTTTGGAAGAAGCCCCACCCTCTGTGACACCTGTGTCCCACGGTGGCACCCAGCCACAGGCTAATCCCTCATTCAGCACTTGCTTCTGTAAACTTCCTTCCCTTTTCCCTCCTACCACTCACTGACCTTTCACTCTAGTTTTTTTTTTTTTTTTAATTCGTGTATAGGACTGTCCCCTCCATTGACTGAAGTTCCTTAAAACCAGGAAACCTCTTTTTATCAGGGAATAGATTTTAATATCAGGAAGCTCTTATCCAAGTAGATGATAGCCACTCTGGGGAGTAAAGACAGTTCTGCATAATGACAGAGTTATTGTTTTGCAAGGAGCTGGTCATATAACACTGTATTGCATTGTCACTGGGAAATAAGCTCACTTTGTTGAAGTTGTTTGTTTCTTAGCTAATGAACAAAGAAATTTGCCACAGCTGTCACTGGTGGAAATCTGACCCTGGGATCTGATCACCTGCCATCTCCTCCATCCACTGGACCGAACCTTTTAAACCCCTTGTCTTTCAGAGTCGGCAAAGCTGGGCAGAGAAAAGCACAGCACCAGCAGAGGCTGGAAGTGGAGTGTGCAAGAAGGGACCAAAAAGGAATCAAGGAGGGACACTATGCACTGGGGAAAATAGATGGGGTTTCCCAAGCAGAAGTAGAGGCACTGGACTGAGAGAGTAAAAGAAGGAACCATAAGGAGGTGAAGCAGGGAAGGGGGATGGGGACAAGTTGAGGAGAGAGGTCAAGAGATGGAACTCCCCATGTAGGAATCCCTCTTTCTATAGGCCTAAATCTACCACATTCCTTGGAATTGGACCATACCATATAAAATAAAGTCAAAATTTCTCATCCTTCTTTACTCAAGCTTTTCTATGAGGTTAATGGGCATTTTTGTAAGAGCATGTATTCTCAGCAGGGTACAGTGGTGCATGCCTATAATCCTAGCATTTTGAGAGGCTAAAGCAGGAGGATCATTTGAGGCCAGGAGTTACCAGCTAAAGCAACCCCCATCTCTACAAAAAAAATTAAAAATCAGACGGAACATACCTGTAGTTTCAGCTATTCGGGAGGCTGAGGCAAGAGGATGGCTTGATCCCAGGTTGTTGAGGTTATAGTGAGCTATTCTCACACCACTGCACTCCAGCCTGGACTGGAGACAGAACAAGACCCTGTCTCTTGAAGATAAAAAGAAGGAGGAGGGGGGAAGGAGGATGGGGAGGAGGAGGAGGAGGAGAAGGAGAAGGTGGAGGAAGAAAAATGCATTCTCCTGTACCCCCATAGTAGTTGAGTGTTACTAGCTACATGTTACTAGCCACATGAAGATACGAGTCAGCCAGCAAGGACCAATCCCTGAGCACAAGAAACAGTAAGAATAAATCTCCTATTTTCCCCTTGTCCTCAACCCCTGTTTCAATCAAAGTTAAGAGCTATATCCTTATGTGACTGAAAAGAAGGAGCCCTTTTTTTCTAGGGCCACGGTTATATTCCCATAGACTCAGATACTGTCTTGTACATAATTATCAGTGCTTCATAAGTGGCTGATAAAGAAGGAAAAGCATTTCTACTAGGTGATGTGACCCACATTACTCATGGCTCCTTGTAGAAAGCTATCCTGCACATGGTCTTTGTAAGGGGCAGTTGTCTTTCCTGAGTGACCAGTTCCCCTGACACTTCCTCAAGTCATGGTTGGCTAATTGAGGAAGCCAATGTGACCCCCAAAGAGCAAAGTATGACCTCAGACCCTGAGTTTCTCTCTTTCCACTGTCCTAAAGTGTGGTTACTTCTCATTTCTGAGAGATTTCTAACCTTGTACCATAAACCCCTCTTTATGAGGTAGCTTGGGGAGGTATCTGCTTCTTAGCATCAAAAGAGTGCTCGCTCTCTCTCAGGTCCCAGTTGCTCATGGGAATGCTGAAGGTAGAAAATGGAGGTCAGGTGATGGCCACAAAAACTTCCCTGCTTCGTCCCTGTGAATCAGGGATGGCCTTGTGAATTTCTTTGGCTTATTGAATGTAGTAAAGTGATCCTGTGCCAATTCCAGCCCGGTCTTAAGAAGCCTGCCAGCTGGGCTCGGTGGCTCAGCCTGTAATCCCGCGCCTTTGGGAGGCGGAGGCGAGTGGATTGCCTGAGCCCGCGGGCGAGACCTCATCTCTACAATAAATCAAAAAATCAACCGGGCCTGGTAGTATGCGCCTGTAGTTCCAGCTACTTGGAAGGCTGAGGTGGAAGGATCCCCGGAGCCCAGCAGGTCAAGGCTGCGGTGGCCGGGAGCGGCCACTGCACTCCAGTCTGGGCGACAGAGTGAGACTCCAACTCAAAAAAAAAAAAAAAAAAGAAGCCTGCCAGCTTTTGCTTTCATCTCCTTGGAGCTCTGAGCTACTGTGGAAAGAGATCCAGATCCAGCTGCAAGGACTGGCTACATAATTTGCAGGGCTCAGTGTAAAATGAAAATGCAGGGTTTCTTGTTTTAAAAGTATTAAGAATTTCAAGGTAGTGACAACAGCACATTATTCCAAGCAGAGGCTTGGTCCTAGCTGTTCCAGCCATCCCAGCCAAGGTGCCTGACATCTTGGATTTCTGGCCCCAATTGAACCTCCTGCTGGGAGGTTTTAGAGCCTGAGCTACTCAGGTGAGACCAACCCAGATTGCAGAACCGTGAGTTATTCAAATAAAGCGCACTAAAGTTATTCTTAGCAAATTGGTATAACCAGGACCACTAAGGTCCAGGATGGTATTTTATACAGAAATAGATAAGGAGAAACATTAGGAAAAAGAATCTACAGTGAGCGAACACCCACTGTGTTGCAAACCCTACACTGCTGCTTTGAGCATGCTGGCTCACCAGTTCCTAACAACACCCTGGATTGTGATTCCTCTTTACAGGAGAGGCTATTGCAGCTCTGAGGGTGAGATATTGGTCCTACTCCGCCCTAATCAATAAGTGGCAGAGGCAGGATTCCATGCAATATCCCTACAGGGAAAGATTCAGGGGAAGTGTATGTGCCTTGGAGACTATTGGATAGGGATCTGATACAGTCTTTCATAAGTTTCCTTACAAATCCTACAGCTGAAATATCAGGCAGGGAAATGACAGCCATGTGAAAGACCCCTAATGGGGCATCATCCATCGCAGCTCTGTGATCATCAACCATCATTCCTAGGATCCCAGGTAACCTAGAGGTATCCTACAATATGTTTACTCTTGTTTTCTGATAAGTGAAATACTGAGAAAATTGGATATGGTTAGCTAGGGGTAGTCACCACTAATTAATGTGTATAAAAAACCTCAAGCGTCTGTATTCATCTGGGTATTTCTGGGAATGATCTTGCTCCCAGAAGGAACAAAAGTTCATTTCAGTGTTAGACTAAGCCAGGTTTAGTTAAGTTCATTAAGAAGCTTTTGCTACCTGATGGTACCTAACAAAAAAAGGTTTTCTTTTATATTATTCATTGTTTTGAATTTTCTTCACCTGAATGTCATCAAGGAGCAAGTGAATGTGCAGGTAGGAGCCTTCCTGTCTGACTGTGCCTGTGGGTGGTGAGCCCATCACTCTAGGTCAGCAATGAGCTCAAATCTAGATGCTAAGCAGGCCTTAAGTGAAATAGTGATATTCCCTTGTTCAGAAGAAATGCTGGTAGAAAAGCAGTATGGACTCATGTTTATGAGCACAAGCTCTGGAGTCAAAGATGCTAAGTTTCGATTCCTAGTCCTGCCTCTTACTAGTTAGTGATGTTAGACAAATTGATTAACCTTTAAGTTTCAGTTTCTCACTTATTCATGAGATGCTTTGAGGGCTAAATTAGATGATGCACATGACAAATCCAAAAAGTTGCCAGGCCTACACACGAACTTAATCAATGTCAGCGATTTTTTTTTTTTGACTTGGCGTCTCACTCTGTCCTCTGTCGCTCACGGCCACTGCAGCCTTGACCTGCTGGGTTCAGGTGATCCTTTCATCTCAGCCTTCCAAGGAGCTGGAACTACAGGCATGAGCCACCATGCCCGCTAATTTTTTAAATTTATTGTAGAGATGAGGTCTTACCAAGTTGCCCAGGCTGGTCTCGAACCCATGGGCTCAAGTCATCCTCTCACCTCGGCCTCCCAAAGTGCGGGGATTATAGGCATGAGCCATCTTGCGCAGCCGATTATTTTATTTGATGAACAAAAAAGGTAAATATTGTTTCTTTGATTCCCATCTTTGCCCTGTGTCCTTTCTCAAAAAGGGTACATGTGTCATTTCTATGTCTTCCACTCTCCCAGCATCTGCCACTTCATCATCCCCTGTCATTACCCATTCCCACTTTTTCTCTCCGTCCTCTATATTTTTTCCTTCTTACTCTGAAATGGGGTTGAGCAGTAGGGATATCAGAGGAGGGCAAAAGGCAGAGAGACATTGGTGGCAGAGTGACCATGGAGCTCCATGAGCTGTCTGTGCTGTCAGAGCTTTCTCATCTCTAGAATACCATTTTCCCAGGACTCTGCACATTGGAAGAAACCTCAGCAATCATCTGATCATATTCAGACCTGTCATTTTATGGGTAAGGAAACTAAACCACAGGGAGGACCTTAAATGGCCTCCCCACAGTATTGGTCAAGCCTGAGCAAGATCCCAGGTCTCCCAAATTCCCATCCAGAAGAAAAGGGGATACCTAGCCTGTGTTTTTATCTCAACCAGGATCTCTTGTCTTCCCAAAACTCTTTCACTTTCCTGCTTAGCTGTTAAAATATCAAACTATACCAAGATTTTGACTATGATGGACTCTTTCCTCCACACACTAGATACTTATCTCCCTGGTCATCTGTAGAAATAACATGAATAAATAATCATGGTTGCTTTTTATTGAGTCATGTGTTATGCATCAGCATCATCTCGTTTAATGGATTTTTTTCTAGTTGTGTTTTAAAGTTTTAAATTTGAGTACATGTCTGAATTCTAAGCCAAAGGGAGAAAAAGCAGACAAGACACAAGACACACATAAATTTTCTAAACATTTTTATTTCCTAAATTAGCTCAGCTACTTTGTATAAGTCACCTTTTCTAAGGACATTGGCACCTATAGGGTTATTGCAAAGTCAAAAAGCACATTTGTCTGACACTAAGTATTCAATACACAATCATTATGATCTTGACTCCATTTGGCAACAGGGGTTGACAGAGAGTTTGGGTGATAGGTGAGAAGGTAAAGGACAATATGGAAAGTCTAAAAGAATGTAATAAAGATAATACAATTTTGAATGTATTTTCTCTTTTGTATTTTGTGTATGAATTTTCCCCTGTTTAGCCTGAAGTATCACTTATGCCTCAGGGAGGTTTGAGATTTTTATAGCAGAAATGCAAATAGCATACAAAAGAAGTAGGGCAATCCCTGCGGGTCCCCTCCCACTGTGGGAGCTTCCTTGTCCACTCAATAAATCCTGCCTTCTCACTTTAAAAAAAAGGAAAAGAAAAGAAAAGAAGTATAGATCTAGCTTTTGACTTTCAAACGTGAGTTCCTAAAAAGGTTGTCTTTAAAAATCAGAGGTTGCAGAGAAAGAGAAGGATTTTCTAAATTCCTGCTGCTTCCGTTAATATGTCAAGGGTCAGGACCATGAACCTGAACCCTAAACCATTGGTAGAGAAAATTGACCTTCCAAGGAAGTGGTCACTCTGCAGCACAGAAAAGATAAGCTTTTTCTTTCCAAACCCAGGGAATGGCAGGGGGGAAAAAGATAGAGGCTGCAGGGGGAGAAATGAGTTTTATGTGTCCTGACTTCTCCATTCAGGGCTTAGCTCACAGGTGACAGATAAATTGAAGGATCCCCCCAAAAAGAAGCCTATGTCCTGCTCCTCATTTGAAACTCAGCAAAGGGACCCCCACGCAGACATCCCCTGCCAACATGTAACATTGAAGAAGACAGCACTGACATTTTCACTTTTGGTTTGGAAGTCAAGATACACCTTTCTTCAGTGGTCCTGCATCTGGGTTCATCTGACACCAGTCATCTCTACCATGCTGCTAAAGTTCAAGCACAATGAGACCAGAGTCACATACCTGCCAGGTGCACTGGTGGAGAAGTCAGTGCCATGTCTGCCCTGGCTCCCAAAGTTTATCTCCAAAAAAAGTTGGTAATGATATTGCTAAGACAACAGATGACCAGAAGGGTCAAAGAACTACAATGAAATTGAGCATTCAGAACAGATAGGCTCAGATTGAGACAGTACCTTCTACCTCTGTACTATTCACCAAAGTCCTCAAGGAACCAGAGAAAGAAAGAAGAAAAAAAACATCAGGCACAGTGGAAATAACACCTTTTTTTTTTTTTTTTTTGAGTCATTCTGTCACCCAGACTGGACTGCAGTGGCACAATTATGGCTGATTGCAGCCTCAACCTCCTGGGCTCAGCCTTCCACTTCAGCCTCCTGTGTAGCTGGGACTACAGGCATGTGCCACCATGCCCAGCTAATTCTTTTTTATTTTTTTGTGGAGGAAAGATCTCACTATGTTGCCTAGAATGGTCTCAAACTCCTGGGCTCAAGCAATCCTGCTACCTTGGCTTCCCAAAGCAGTAGGATTACAGGTGTGAGCCACTGCGCCTAACTGGAAATATCACATTTATTTATTTATTTATTTATTTATTTATTTATTTAGAGTTGTAGTCTCACTCCATTGCCTAGGCTGGAGAGCCGTGGCACACTCACAGCCACTCCAGCATCGACCTGCTGGGCTCCAGCGATCCTTCTGCCTCAGCCTTCCAAGTAGCTGGAGCTACAGGTGAGCACTACCATACCCGGCTAATTTTTGATTTATTGTAGAGACGAGTTCTCTCCAAGTTGCCCGGGCGAGTCTCAAAACCGCGGGCTCAGGCATCCACTCACCTCAGCCTCCCAAAGTGCTGGGATTACAGGCTGAGCCACCTAGCCCAGCCTGGAAATATCACTTTTGATGAGACTGTCAACATTGCACGACAGATGCAGCAACCAGTCTTTAGCCACAGAATTCCCTAGAACCACTGAAGGGATCCTGAGGACTTCCTACTCTGTGGGATACTGAGGGGACTATCCATATGACATCATAGATAACATCAGCAGTTGTACAGTGTAACACCCAACTAGCTCTGAACTACAGAGAAAAACATTTCAGGTCAGGCATGGTGGCTCATGCCTGAAATCCCAGCACTTTGTGAGGCTGAGACAGGAGGATTATTGAGCCTTGGAGTTCAAGACCAGCTTGGGCCACATAGTGAGACCTCATCTCTACAAAAAAATTTAAAAATTAGTCAAGCATGATGATGTGTGCCCATAGTGCCAACCACTTGGGAGGCTGATGCCAAAGGATCGCCTGAGCCCAGGAGATTGAGACTGTGGTAAGCTGTGATTGTGCAACTGCACTCCAGCCTGGGCTACAGAGTGAGACTCTGACTTAAAACACACACACACACGTGTGTGTGTGTGTGTGTGTGTGTGTGTGTGTGTGTGTGTGTGTGTGTATAAAGGATCATTTAACAACTAAAGAAAAAAAAACACAGGGCATGATTATCAGATATAGGGTCTGCATGAGTACCCCTGTGCCCTTGACCAAGAGTCAAGGTGAGAGCTGGGAGTAAGTCACAAAGAAAGACCATTTAGATGTGACTGAATTAGGAAAAGCCAGTTTCCCCCATACACAGGTGTCACTATTACAAGTCAACCAGCTACCTAGAGTCATTGCCAAAAAAATGTCAGTACTGACACTGATCACAGCAAAAGGACCAGGGTATGCAAATCTAAAGCTCACTTTCTCCTACTGCCATGAGGTCACACATACCAAGAAACTATCTTAAAAAGGAGCACTAGAAACATTAAGAGATTAGCCATTTACCTCAAAAAAACAAAACAAGGCCAGGCACGGCTCAAGCCTATAATCCCAGCACTTTGGGAGGCCGAGACAAAAAGATTGCCTGAGCTCAAGGGTTCAAGACCAGCCTGGGCAACTTGGTGAGACCTCATCTCTACAATAAATCAAAAAGTCAGCCGGGCGTGGTGGTACATGCCTGTGGTTCCGGCTACTTGGAAGGCTGAGGGGGAAGGATCACCTGAGCTCAGCAGGTCGAGGCTGCAATGGCTGTGAGCTGCCACTGCACTCCAGCCCGGACAACAGAGTAAGACTCCAACTCCAAAAAATAAAAAAAACTCTTTCATATCCAAAGACACTAAGATACAGTGGATGGTAAATGGAGATGTGGAGTTGATGAGCAAGATTTGTTCAGTTGTAGAAAACAGATGAGACACATAGACTGTGCACAACTGAATGTGGTTTGATAAACTTTTTACCCTATTATTTGAAGAAAACAAATTGACCATAATTCCACCATGCTAAACACTCATTGCATGTTAAGATATTTATTTTCGCCTTGTCATGCATATGCACAATTATTTTAAATTGCTGCAGCACATATCATTCTCCTAACTTTACATCATGCTGTTTGTAAAATTGCTTTTCCATGCTTCTATGCGGTCTTCCTAATTACTAATATTAATAGATGCATAAGCTGTTAGTCAAAGCTCTTGTAGTTGCCAGTAACATAAAGTCAATTCTAACTTCAGTAGGAAAAGGGGAATTTGACAGAAGAATACTGGGATTGCTCACTGAACTACAAGAACCAGGCAGCTTGGGGACCTAGATGCTGGGGACCAGAGGCTTGATGTTACCAGAGTTCTTCACTGTGCATTCTTCTTCCAGACTTCCCCACATGATGGGGGCCTTGTCACTTGCAAATACGGGATTTCAGTCATAAAATTCCACAAAAGAGGGAAGACGAGTCTTTTCAGGAAAAAAGTGTCTAAGGAAAGAACTTTAACTTGGACTGGATCGTGTATTTATCCTGTACCAATCACTGTGATTAAAGAGACGGGATGCAATGGACCTTTCTGGGTTGATTTTCTAGGTCTTTAATGGAGAGAATGAGAGAGTAGAATGCATTAAGAAGGGCAATATCTACAACATAAAGTTGATTTAGACAGTCAATGGTTTAACATTTATATTGTATCTAATTATTTTGATGTTTAAAGTTATGGTTTTATTACCAGCATTAATAGATGCATAAGTTGTTAGTCAACACTCTTGTAGCTGCAAGAAACATAAAGCCAATTTCAACTTGAGTAGGGATCTCCCACACTTCTTTTGGATTTTTTTTTTTTCTTACTAGAGAAGGGAATGCATGTTTATTGCTTACCTCCTACCAAGCACTTAGCCATGTTAGGCCGTTTTCATGAGCCACATTTTCCAAATGAGAAAGGAGAGGCTAAGGGTGTTAGGTGACTCACTGAAGGTGATTCGGCTACTAAGTGGCATTGACTTGAAAACCAGCACCCTGATTAAGATCAGTGAATCCAAATTGCAAAGGACCATACTTTTTAAAGGTATACAAGAATAGCTACATAGAATAAGAATATACTTGATTTTTGCGAGGACTACAGCTAAAGGAGAAAAGAAATATTCAAATGGCCTTCCATTGCCCCTGCTAGAGTGGTTCCTGTCTTCTCAGTCTGCCAGCTTAGGGTCTTCCTGACCCTTTGCTCTCCTCTAAGGCAGTTTTTGACAATATTTATTTATTTATTTATTTATTTATTTATTTTTAATTTTTGAGTTGGAGTCTCACTCCATCGCCCAGGCTGGAATGTGGTGGCACACAGGCTCACAGCCACCCCAGTGTCGACCTGCTGGGCTCCGGTGACCCTTCCACCTCAGCCTTCCAAGCAGCCGGAACTACAGATGTGCACTACCACACCCAACTAATTTTTTAAAAATTTATTGAGACTAGGTCTCGCCAAGTTCCCCGGGCTGGTCTCGAACCCACAGGCTCAGGCAATCCACTCTCCTCGGCCTCCCAAAGTGCTGAGATTACAGGCTGAGCCACCGAGCCCAGCCGACAATATTATTTTCAGAAGCTAATATCATATTCTCCTGTCTCTACTTGCAAGAAAATAACTGGGCCTCCCCATAAGTATAATTGGTGCTAACAGTGATTTATTATATACCCAGTTCTCCAGATGGCCATTCATATGGAAATTATTTTCCCTGAAAACAGAAAAATATGGAATTTTTTTCTTCTCATCAGGTTATAACAGGTTTACAGTCTACTCCGTCAAAACTAGAATCAGAAACTTTGATGGAGTTCCCTTAAGACAGAAGAAAACACATACAAAAAAACATGTTCCATCTGGTAAATAATTGCTGGGTATGCATTCCTGTGCATTCAAGCACGAGCCAACTTCTATACAGCATAAAGCTGTGAAAATGTCTAGGCTTAATGGGGCAACATGAGATAAGATCTACTTACATACATTATATACTCAAATTGCAGTCTTCTGAGGTAGTGGTGCATCCTGCACTCTCAAATCGCCTGCAATCTGATGAGCTAGACAGATGCATAAGATTATTCCAAGATGTCTGAGAAATCTCATTCATAAGGACAAAAGTTGGATGGACATGTGCAGCTCTTATTCTACAAGAGTGAAGGGGAATGTTTGCCAAGGTCATTTTCAGATGACCATAGTTGAAGAATAAAGTCAAATGCAGTTCTGTGTTCCATACCTTCTTCCTAAAGAACAGATTAGCAAATATATCTAAAATGGCTTATATCAACTTTTTCATGGAATGCTTGGGAATGGGAAAAGTATTCAGCAGTAAAAAGTGAGCTACCAAAAGAATTTAATGTAGTTAATGTGTAGCAGGTTAATTTCAGCAGGTGGCTTTAAGACTTTTATTCAAGAAGAACTGTTTTAGTCAGAGCTTTCCACCAGTGGAACATACTTCCTTATAAGGTCCTTGCCTCTGAAAGCATAGGCAAGAGAGCCATGTATTAAATATATTGTGGGGAAGCTCCAAGAATTTTGGGGGCTAGGCTCAAATTAGGGTTCATGAACTCAAATTCCTTCAGGAGTTAGGCAGATAAATTGTGTAAAGTGGTAAAGCATTAGGAAGTGGACCAAACTGCAGAGGACTGGAGAGACACAGCCCTCTTTAAAAAAGCATTCAAAATCAGAACAGATGCTCCCCGGCTAACCATCGAGTTACTGTGTCCCGATAAACCCATCTATGTCAAAATGCATTTAATACACCTAGCCCATGGTGGCATGCACTATAGTCCCAGCTACTTGGTACACTGAGGCGGAAGGATCGCTTTAACCCAGGAAGTCAAGGCTGTGGTGATCCAGGATTGCACCACTGCACTCCAGCCTGGGCCACAAAGAGAGACCTTGTCTCACACACACACACACACACACGCACACAAGTATACAACCAACCTACTGAACATCACAGCATAGCCTAGCCTACCTTAAATGTGCTCAGAACACTTACACTGGCCTACAACTGAGCAAAATTGTCTAACGTAAAACCTATTTTATAGTAAAGTGTTGACTACTTCATGTAATTTATTGAATACTGTACTGAAAGTAAAAAACAGAATGGTAGTATGGGTACTCAAAATATAGTTTCTGCTGAATGCATTTCTCTTTTGCCTCATTGTAAAGTCAAATAACCATAAGTCAAACCATTGGAAGTTGACCATCTGTATTAAAAAAAAAAAAAGCAAGCACTGGCCAAATCTAATAAAACACTTCAGAAGAATTTGGCCTGAGGATCAAAAGGACATTTGCCACTCCTGGACTAGAATGTCCTCAAGCCTTCCTTGACTTCTGAGTTCTACAATGTTGTGTATGAAAACAATGCACTTTGAACTAAGAAGAATCAAAACTTATGCTAACCTCTGTGGTAGGAGAAGGTAGAGTTGAATAGAGGTATAAAATGTGGTCTCCATTCTCTAGGAATAGGGAAAAATTTTTTTTTTGAGTCAGAATCTCACTCTGTCACCCAGGCTGGAGTGAAGTGTCACACCCATGACCACCGTAGCCTCGACCTGCTGGGCTCAGGTGATTCTTCTGCCTGTCTTCCAAGTAGCTGGAGTTACAGGCTTGCACCACCACACCCAGCTAGTTTTTTGTTTTATTGTGGAAATGAGGTCTCATCATGTTGCCCAGGCTGGTCTCAAACCCATGGGCTTAGGCAATCCTCTTGCCTCCACCTCCCAAAGTGTTGGGACCACAGGTGTGAGCCACTGCACCTGGCTGAAAAATATTTTAAAATAAGTTATGTTCATACAAAGGCAACTAGCAATGGTGGGCAAAAGGCTATAGCCACTCAGAGGAAACATTGCTAACATTTATCTAAATAAGTCCAGATAGAGTCACAGAATAGGCAAGGTCTAAGGGGGGCTTAACAGGATGAACAGTCAGGGTGTAGTGGTGTGCACCTGTAGTCCTAGCTGCTCGGTGGATTGAGGCAAGGAGAATTGCTTGAGCCTAGGAGTTCGAGGTTACAGTGAGCTATGATCACATCATAACCTGGGATTTCAGCCTGGGTGACAGAGTGAAACCTGTGTCTAAAAAATTAAAAAATAAGAAAAAGAACAAATATTCAGATAAATGGAAAGCAGAGTTGTTATGTGGTAACAGCACAAACAAAATGCCCAAAGGGGAGGGGGAAGATCATGTTTGGATCCTTGTTAAACCCCCCCATTTCTTCCCCAGATCCTAAAATTGGCTTCCATTCACCCATTGTGTTCTGAGTCTCCTCTTCAGTCTCTGGACCTCTTTCTTGTGAGGAGCTAAATGCTTTTTTAGGGCCACAGTTCCTGCAGCTTGACCCACCACCTGCGGTCAGAGCCCGTAGAGCTCCCCTTGTATTTACCTGGTACATACCCCAGCCCCACTGCCTGTTTGCAGACTTGTCAACGCAGCAGTCAGGGTATCTCTAGGATAATTACTACCCTTGATGGTAAACAAGGCAAATAGATTCAATTTTTCAGTGAAGAATGTAATCCTAAACATGTGATGATCAGAAGTGAGGAGACAGAAAGCCTTTTTAGAATTGGAATTTGTCTTTCTAACTGTGTGGTGTGTGCCTTTGCTGGAGTACTAATTGCCATCAATAGCTAGCAGCAAGTATATTGCTTACAACGTGCCAAAATCAACCCCAGTACATGCATGCCTTCACTTGCCCCTTCAAACAGTCTCCAAAGTGGGGCCCATTATTATCCACTTTTTAGAGACGAGCAAACTGAGGCTCAGAGGATTAAATAACATGTCCAGGCTGGGTTTGGTGGCTCAGCTTGTAATCCCAGCACTTTGGGAGGCCGAGGCGAGTGGATTGCTTGAGCCTGTGGGTTCGAGACCTGCCTGGGCAAATTGACAAGCCCTCGTCCCAACGATAAATTTTTAAAAATTAGCTAGGCATGGCTAAAACAAAACAAAACAAATGAATGCTTTGTTTGGGAACTGGGGGATACTTACATCCAATGACGGGCCAATAGATGACTGTGTTGAATATGTGTTTATACACTCACATGAATAATACAATAGCATGAAGCAGTATTATGTAATGGTTGATGGCTATAATAGTTGTTGTCAGTTTCTGGAGACAGAGGACTTGGGTTTGAATCCATGCCCCTCTGTTAGTTGTATGACTTTGGACTTGTTATTTATTTATTTTTGAGTTGGAGTCTCACTCAGTCACCCAGACTGGAGTGCAGTGGCCCACCGCAGCCCGACCTGCTGGGCTCTGGGGATCCTTCCGCCTTAGCCTTCCAAGTAGCTGGAACTACAAGCGCATGCTACCATGCCCGGCTAATTTTTTGATTTATTGTAGAGATGAGGTCTCACCAAGTTGCCCAGGTGGGTCTCGAACCCACGGGCTCAGGCCATCCACTCACCTCAGCCTCCCAAAGCGCGTGATTACAGGCCGAGCCACCCAGCCCGGCAAAGCACTCATTTGATATGTGAATTTGTATCACTGGCTCTTCAAATACAGAAGTCTTATCTGCAGTTTTGCTTTCCATGTTTCAGTTATCTGTGATCAACAGAGGTCCAAAAATATTAAATGAAAAATTCCATAAATAAACAATAAATTTTAAATTTCACACCATTCTGAGTAGTGTGATGAAATTTTGGCAGTCCCACTCCATCCTGCCTGGGACATGAGTCTTTCCATCTAGTGCATCCACACTAAATAAACTACTGGCCCATTAGTTACTTAGTAGCCATCCTGGTTATCAGATCTACTGTCACTATATTACAGTGCTTGTATTTAAATCACCCTTATTTTACTTATTAATGGCCAAAAGTGCAAGAGTACTGATCCTGAAACTGGAATATTGTTATAGTTGTTCTATCTTATTATTAGCTACTATTATTAATCTCTTACTATACCTAATTTATAAACTTTATTATAGGCATGTATGTATTATATAGGGAAAAAACATAGCATATACAGCATTCAGTAGTATTCGTGTTTTTACACATCCACTGGGGGTCTTGAAACATATCCTCTAAGGCTAAGTACAGCATTCTCACCACATTTAAATCACTAAAAAATGTTTTAAAACTTTGATGCCTCAGCTCCACCCCCTAGAGATCTGGATTTAATTGGTTTGGATTTAATCAGACCTTGGTATGCTAGAAGAGCTCCTAGGTGATCCTGCTGAGTAGGGAGGGCTGAGAAGACAGGCCATGAGTAGTAGTTAAGAGTAAGTGCTTGGGGTTTGATTTCTGTTACTATGGGCCAGTTATGGCACCTCTGTGAGCCTTACTTTTCTCATAATAATACTTCATGTTATTGTATTAGAGAGTTGTTTACTATATGGAAACAAAGGTATGTGATAATGATTAGGTCCTTGGATCGATCTCAGTAATCCATAATGAAATTGAACTTTATAGTTTCGCAGGCAAACACACATTGGTTACATAAGAAAATGTATTCTTCCTGCTTTCTACTCAGTCCTCCTGACACTACAGGATGGAGAAGAGGGCTGGGCAGGCACTCCTCGTAACCTACTGGCTCTTTCAGAGATGCAAAGGCAAATGCCTTTCAGAGCCAGATGGCTAACATACAGGTATGAAGTAACTGGAACAAAGTTATGGGACGATTAAAACAAACAAACAAACAAACAAACAAAAAGAACAGGTGTGAACTGGAGAGACATTGTCCCATAAAAAGTGTTCAAGTTCATTAAAAACAATAAAACCACCACACCAATAAGGGATTGGCCAAACACATCCATCTGCACTCACAAGCAGCAGGTGGGGTGTCAGTTTGCACCACCAGTAGTCACATTTTAAGCTTTACGGATTCAGCTCAGTGGCTCCTCTCTCCTTTTGCACTGGTGAGCTGAGTGCAGCCGGCTTCCCTTCCACTAGATACCAGGAAGTTTCAAGGATATGACTATGATAGTGAGGGGACCTGCAGATGACAGTCAGATGTGTTAGAAGCGAACAAGCAGCTAGTTGTCAAATATTCCCAGCTTATTGAAATCCCAGCTCTGCCTTACATGAGCTGTGTAACTCACTGACTTCTGAACCAGTTTCCTCATGTGTAAATTGTGGTATCCACACTTCAGGGTTGTTGTCAGGATTAAAAGAACAATGGAGGTAAAGCACTCAGCACAGTGCCCCTGTTCTTAGAATCATTCTGGATATGTCTGCTTTTGTTGGAATTTTGCCATTCCTCAACAAAGTAAAAAGAACCTCAAGCACTGTTTCTCCCTGTGTCTTGGAAATCAGTTAAATGACACACAGTTCATTCTAATCCATTACCTCATTCCTCCTTTGAACCCAGTCACACGCATTGAGAATCAAGTTTGACAGAGATAGTGAGAGGTGAGATAAAGGGTATAAAATGACCCAAAATAAAAAAGGTGGAGAATTTGTTCCTGGTCTGTTTTCAGGAAGCATCAGCCTGTTGGCTTGCTGAATAGGACACAGAGAGGTAACACAGGACACCTCCTCCATCTGTGGCCTGGGATAGGGCCTGAGTGAGCACTGGGCAGCACCCAGGCTCATCAACAGAATAGAAAGTGATGATGTGCCTTGAGTCAGGATAGAAGGACTTTCCAGATTTATTGGGGGATGACTACTCCCAATGTTTCCAAGAATGAGAATGCAGCATGGAATTCATCCCACCTTCAATGTATTTTGCTTTGTTTTGATATCTGCTGTGGGGAGGCCAGGAAAAACAAAAGATATGCCTCACAAGACAGAAGTGTATCAGTGGTTTGGCTATGGCAGTCCCAGATTTGATCTCAGAGGTCCTGGAAGACTGGACTAGTCCTAGATCAACTTTGGTTCTTGGGTCTTAAGAAGTAGCACCATTAGCCGGGCTCAGTGGCTCACCTGTAATCTCGCACCTTGGGAGGCTGAGGTGAGTGGATTGCCTGAGCCTGTGGGTTCGAGACCCTCCTGGGCAACTTGGCAAGACCTCATCTCTACAATAAATCAAAAATCAGCCGGGCGTGGTAGCGCACGCCTGTAGTTCCAGCTACTTGGAAGGCTGAGGTGGGAGGATTGCCGGAGCCCAGCAGGTCGAGGCTGCGGTGGCCGGGAGCGGCCACTGCACGCCAGTCTGGACGACAGAGTGAGACTCCAACTCAAAAAAAGAAAAGAAAGAAGTAGCACCATTTACCTGCTTTTCAACTCCAGAAGTACCCTTGCCCTCCACTTTCAGTCACTGTGCTTTGGATGAAACTGACTTTATCCTTGTCTTCAGGGAGTGGGTATGATAGTCAAGCCAGGCCAATCAGAGCATCACATTCCTCTGACCCAGTGATAGCTTCAGAAATAGGCATGTAACCCCACAGAACCAGAGATACAAGGAAACTCTTTTTTAAAGGGCTCTGTTGAGGTATAATTCACATACCACAAAATTCACCCATTTAAAATATCCAATTCAATGATTTTTTAGTAAATTTGCAAAGTAGTCAACACAACAATCTGGTTTTAAAATATTTCTATACTCCCAAAAAGATCTCTTGTGTCATGTGCAGGTACAAGGAAACTTTAGCTTAGTTGGGGGAGATTCACATAGTCCTTTTGGCTGGATCTGTTTACAGTAATGACTGCAGCCTGGAGGTACAAAATGCCATCACAGGCCAGGCTTGGTGGCTCAGTCTGTAATCCTAGCACTTTGGGAGGCTGAGGCAAGAGGATTGCCTGAGCCAGAGGGGTTTGAGACCAGCTCGGGTGACTTGGCGAGACCTCGTCCCTACAATAAATAAAAAATTAGCTGGGTGTGGTAACACGCAGCTGTAGTTCCTGCTAATTGGAAGGCTGAGGTGGAAGGATCGCTGGAGCCCAGCAGGTCGACGCTGGGGTGGCCATGAGCGTGCCACTGCACTCCAGCCTGGGCAATAGAGTGAGACTCCAACTCAAAAACAAAAGAAAACAAAAACAAAATGCCATCACATAGGACCTGAGAATAAGGCAAAACCTTTAGAAGACAGAGTCAAGAGATGGAGAGAAATTGAGTCTGGATGTCACTGACTAAAGCTCTGATCAAGTTGAACCTGAAACCAGGACTTGCCCTGGACTTTTCTTTTTTCTTTCTTTCTTTCTTTTTTTTGAGACAGACTCTCACTCTGTTGCCCAGGTTGGAGTGCAGTGGCACACTCATGGCCACCACAGTCTTGACTTGCTGGGCTCAGGTAATCCTTCGGCATTAGCCCTCCAAGTAGCTGGAACCATAGGCATGTGCCACCACGCCCAGCTAATTTTTTGATTTATTGTAGAGACAAGGTCTCACCATGTTGCTCAGGCTAGTCTTGAACTCCTGAGCTCAGGCAATCCTCTGGCTTGTGCTTCCCAAAGTGCTGGGATTATGCCGTGAACCACCATGCCTGACTCCCTAGACTTTTCAGTTACAAGAGCTAAGAGGTTTCCCTTTGTCTTCAGCCAGTTTGACTTGTGTTTTCCTTTTTTATTGCAATGGGAAGAATTCCAACTGATCCCCATAATTATTAGAGTTGAAACTTTTCTAAATTGAATATTCAGATAGGGAGGGCCATCCTCAGATCTACTATAATTACAGAATTATTTTACAAATGAGGATTCATCCCTATAGAGGTAAATTGCTTAACCAGAATACATAGGAGAATCTGAATAAATTCCTGGCTAAGTGTAACCCAGAATTTGATCTGGTCTTTCCCCCTCAAGTAATCATCATCATCATCATAGGCATTGCCACTTTTTGTTGTTGTTGTTGTTGAGTTGGAGTCTCACTCTGTCGCCCAGACTGGAGTGCAGTGGCCGCTCCCGGCCACCGCAGCCTCGACCTGCTGGGCTCCGGCAATCCTTCCGCCTCAGCCTTCCAAGGAGCTGGAACTACAGGCGCACACTACCACACCCAGCTTAATTTTTTGATTTATTGTAGAGATGAGGTCTCGCCAAGTTGCCCAGGCGGGTCTCGAACCCTCAGGCTCAGGCAATCCACTCACCTCAGCCTCCCAAAGGCGTGGGATTACAGGCTGAGCCACCGAGCCTGGCTCTTTTGCCTCTTATAAAATGTTTTCTGTGTGCCAGATCTCATGATAAGAATACATTTTGCAAATATTAACTCATCTAATCTTCGCAATTGCCCTGTGGAGTAGGTAATATTATTAATATTATTTCCATTCTGCAAATGAGAAAACTGAGGTCTAAAGAGGATAAATAACTTCGCCAAGGTTATAATTACCTGACTTCTGATTTTTCAAATTTATTATGGTATGAAAGCTATATGCATTCAGTAGAAACTATACTGTGAGTACCCATATAACCATTCTCTTTTTCACTTTCAGTACAGCATTGATAAATTACATGAGATATTCAACATGTATTATAAAATAGACTTTGTGATAGGTGATTTTGCCCAACTGTAGCCTAATGTAAATGTTCTGAGCATATTTAAGGTAGGCTAGGCTAAGCTATGATGTTTGGTAGGTTAAGTGTATTAAATGCATTTTTGAATTATTATATTTCAATTTATGATGATTTATCAAGATGCACTAATCCTATCATTAAGTCCAGCGACTATACCTCAAAATATATACACATTTTAAGTGATGCTATGTATCACTTTTCGAAGTTGAGTTGAATTACAGTAGCTATGTGTAGTATGATGTTCACTCAACTGCCATTTTCTTTGCCTGTCCTGCCTATTGCATGGTGACACTAACATTGATTTGCTTAATGCCATCTTTTGAGAGAATATCATACTTAAAATGTATATGCATTTTTGGCACCCTCTGTATTTGTTTAATACAGAAAGTCTGTACAAGTGCTTGGAATTTACTTGGATCCTGCAGCAACAGAACTTTGTTCCAAGTTCTAATGTCATTGTTGAAATCAATGGGTCATCAATAGGACACTAGAGATAACTGAGCAAAGGGAGTGGTTGATAATCATAAAATAACAAACAGTATGGAATATGGTTTGGTGGAACCAATGGTGCAACCTGGGAAAATTATTCTGGGCTTGTCTGTTCAAGCCTCCAATGATGGGATCAGAGTCAGGCTTCCCAAATCCTCTGCCAGTGATCTCTCACTGTAGAAAGCTGCCCAGTACCTACAGGAGTGTAGAGCACGGCTATCGGCAGTCCCTCCCAGTTTTATCTTTAAAATTATTGTGGAATTTACATTTCATTTCCTAAGAAAGGGTGTGTCTGCCTTAAGGCTACACGATAATTTGACAAGAAGTAAACACCTTCGCCATCATTTGGAAGGACCCACCTTTCCCAAGCTCTCATATCCAGGTTTCTTATTCTTTAGTCCTGTAAGGAGATGTTCAGTGTGACCACTAACTCAGTATTAACCAGGTGAACTGCTCCATAAGCCTCTCCAAATATGGAGGCATGTTGGGGCGTGATTGGTTACTGGGTATTTGTGTGCATTTTGAACCAAGTTGAGGTTGTTTCAGCAATCAATGGTTTACACTCACAATGTCCAGTGTGGTGGAAATGTGAAGTTTGTGAAAAGAGGAAGATGGAGCTGCTGGGGAAAGAAAGTCTTTGGAGCCAGCAGGGATATTACTGTCTCACAAGTAACAGCAGGTTTCTTCCACCTTTGTGTGCAATACTTTGTTGTACATTCATGCTGAGAGAGGAAGAATAAAAATAAACCAAAATTTTCATTCACTCTCAGATTATTTTATTCCAGTTTGGAGACAGAAAATCTGGATCTGAGCCCCATATCTGCAATGTATGAGTTGTTTGAACTTGAACTCGCCAGGTAATCTCAGTTACCTCAAATGCAAAAGGGTAGTTATGAAAACATCCTTTCCGCCAGGCGCCATGGTTCATGCCTATAATCCCAGCACTTTGGGAGGCTGAGGTGAGAGGATTGCCTGAGCCCACAGGTTTGAGGCCTGGACAACTTGGCAAGACCTCATCTCTACAATAAATAAAACAATTAGCCGGGCATGGTGGCGCATGCCTGTAGTTCCAGCTACTTGGAAGGCTAAGATGGAAGGATAGCCCGAGCTCAGCAGGTTGAGGCTGCGTTGGCCATGAGCGTGTCACTACCCTCCAGCCTGGGTGTCAGAGTGAGACTCCAACTCAAAAAAAAAAAAAAAAAAAATCCTTTCTGTCTCATTCACAGGGTTATTGGGAGAATTGGGAGAATCAATGAGTCAATGGTTATGAAAAATAACCATGACTCTTGCAAGAAAGAAGGGCTGACTGGGCACGGTGACTCAGCCTGTAATCACAGCACTTTGGGAGGCCAAGGCAAGAAGACCGCCTGATCCCAGGGGTTCGAGACCAGCCTGGGCAACTTGGTGAGACCTTGTCTCTACAATAAATAAAAAAATAAGCCTGGTGTGGTAGCGTGCGCCTGCAGTTTCAGCTACTTGGTAGGCTGAAGTGGAAGGATTGCCTGAGCCCAGCAGGTTGAGGCTGCAGTGGCTGTGAGTATCCACTGCAGTCTAGCCTGGGCATCAGAGTGAGACTCCAACTAAAAAAAAAAAATGAGTGAAGTGCAAACAATGATAGCCACTTTCATTTGGAGTCAGGAGTCTCTATTACTTCTGCTGTTAACATATATAATCTCAAGCAGTATCAAGTTTATTATTGTAAGAATGGCATAGCTTTGGGGTTTATACTTTGTTAACCAAAGATTGTAATTTTAGGGATAATGCAATGTTAAAAAGGACATATTATGGAAAGCTGACTTGTAATCAGCAGAGAGATAATTTTTTTTTTAATGTATTGGACTAGAAGTTAGGAGACTTGGCTTGTAGGCTCTCAGTGACCTTGAGCCACCATGGCACCGTTCTGGGTCTCGGTTTCCTCAATCTGTAGAATGAGAGTGCTTGATCCATTGTTCCTTAACTGGCATGAGTTTGGGAATCACCTAAAGATAGAATTTTTGTTTTGTTTCTTCCTGTGTTTCTAAGACCTAGAAAAGCACTTGGCATGGGGTAGGTACTTAATACATACATGTATGTTTCATGAATGACTAAATTAAACTTTTTCAAAATTCACAGGCCTGAACCCACTCTGAAGTGTCTGTGCAGTATGGGGTAAAGCCTGTATGTACATTTTGGAAAAGCTCTCCTGATCACTCTGCCAAGCCCTCCTGGCTGAGAACCACTAAACTCAACAATCTCCAAGGTTCCTTCACATAGAGTTGCCAGATTTAGCAATTAAGGATGCAGGACATCCAGTTAAATTTGAACTTCAGATAAACAACGAATAATTCTTTAGTGTAGCCGGGCTCGGTGACTCAGCCTGTAATCCCATGCTTTGGGAGGCTGAGGTGAGTAGATTGCCTGAGCCCGTGGGTTCGAGACCCGCCTGGGCAACTTGACGAGACCTCATCTCTACAATAAATCAAAAAAATTAGCCGGGTGTGGTAGCGCGCGCCTGTAGTTCCAGCTACTTGGAAGGTTGAGGCGGAAGGATCACCGGAGCCCAGCAGGTCGAGGCTGTGGTGGCCGGGAGCGGCCACTGTACTCCAGTCTGGGCGACAGAGTGAGACTCCAACTCAAAAAAAAATTCTTTAGTGTATGTGCCATGCAGTATTTGGTTGCTGCAACTTATATAAACATAACCAGATAAGGCTTCTGCTTAGATCAATGGTAAGGGCCCCAGTGGCACCTTAAAACTGGCCCAGATTTGAAAATCAGACAGATAACCTTGGTATGAGTCTCTGCCTACGTGATCTTAGCAAATTGTTTAATTTCACTGAGCTCTGTAACTATTGTATCTACCCTGTAGAGTAGGTGTAAGGATTAGAGATAACGTAAATATGATACTTAGCATTTAGCAGACATTTAATACAGTTTAGTTTTATTACTATAATTGATCTACTCAGTGGGTTTGAAGAGAAAAATTCAGTATAAATGAGACCTTTATACTGTCAACTAGTAAATTAGCACTCTGAAATAACCAAGATTGTGGTTAATATTCTAGGTAGGCCTTGGCAAAGTTAGATTGATGTTGACCTTCTATCAGACAATACCTCTATGTCTGGGGGAACAAAACTGTATAAAAATTAATAGATTATCCAGAATAAATAAAGGAAGGAAGTTCTTTCACTTCATTCATTATGAAATGTCATTTGCTTAACTGACTTTTTCTGACGTCAAAGATAAATATCTGCTCAGGCTTTATAGGGTCACTGATCAGAGGAATTGGCTATTACTTGGGCAGCAGAAGTACTTCAATTCTGACCTAATTTTAGTCTCTTCTAGGTAAAAAGCATCTTCTTTTTCTAGAGCTTTTGTTGTTTCTAGACATTTTTAAGAAACGGTTAAGAAAATAGACAAACATGGCTGACAATGTAAAATATTCACTAAAAGAAAAAAAGTCAGGCTGGGCACAGTGGCTCACTCCTGTAATCTCAGCACTTTGGAATGCTGATATAGGAAGATTGCTTGAGGCCAGGAGTTTGAGACTAGGCTGGGAAACATAGCAAGACCATGTTTCTACAAAAAAAACAAAAACAAAAAAACTTAGCTTGGCATGATGGTGCAAGCCTGTAGTCCCAGTTACTTGGGATGCTGAGGCAGAAGGATTGCCTGAGCCCAGGAGGTCAAGGTTATGGTGATCTGTGATCTGTGTTACTGCACTCCAGCCTGGGCTACAGAGGGAGACTCCCACTCGAAAAAAATTTAAAAATAAAAAAAAGGAAAAAGTCTCTTCAAGAAACATTTATTTGGACAAAATTTATAATTTCATTATCGAATTTAAAGAGGTATGGCTGAAAATAAATTGACAATTAAATTTTCAACTGAGCTACTATGATATCAAAAAAATACTTTAAAGGCCAAGCGTGGTGGCTCAAGCCTGTAATCCCAGCACTTTGGGAGGCCAAGGCGAGAGGATTGTCTGAGCCCAGGAGTTTGAGACCAACCTGGGCAACTTGGTGAGACCTTGTCTCTACAATAAATCACAAAATCTACCTGGGCGTGGTGGCGTGCATCTGCAGTTCCAGCTACTTGGAAGGCTGAGGCCAGCTGTTTGAGGCTGCAGGGGTCATGAGCATGCCACCGCACTCCAGCCTGGGCAACAGAATGAGACTCCAACTGAAAAATTTAAAAAAAACAACAAAAAATACTTTGTTCCCTATGGTTATTTCATTGTTTATTTAACACATATTAGCTGTTGAGCACATATTACATACCAGACATTGTTGTAAGTGCTAGGGACTATCGGTGAACAAAACAGACCAAAATCCCTGCCTTTGTGGAACTTGCATTCTGGTATAGGGAAACAAATATAAACATACTAAATCAACGAATTAATCAGGCAATGGATGGTGATAAGTACTGTGGGAAAAGAAGAGGAGGAGGAAGAGGGGGCTGAAGTAGCACTTTTAAGTAGCATGGTGACAACAGGACTCTCTGGAAGGTGATATTTGCGGACAGGAGGAGAGGTGATCTTGGAAAAGAGAAGGGGAAGATCAACAACAAACAACCTGAGGCAGGAGCATGCCTGGAGTGTTCCAAGAACAGCCTTTAGAGTTGTGAGAGTTGCCTGAGAGGGTCCACATAAAATGCTTCGCACATAGAAAGTACTAAATAAATATCACTGTGATTTGAAAAGTATAATCAGAAGTATTCAATACATTGAAATAGACCGGGCTCGGTGGCCCAGCCTGTAATCCCACGCTTTGGGAGGCCGAGGTAAGTGTATTGCCTGAGCCCGTGGGTTCGAGACCCGCCTGGGCAACTTGGTGAGACCTCATCTCTACAATAAATCAAAAAGTTAGCCGGGTGTGGTAGCACACGCCTGTAGTTCCAGCTACTTGGAAGGCTGAGGTGGAAGGATCGCAGGAGCCCAGGAGGTCAAGGCTGCAGTAGCCGGGAGCGGCCACTGCACTCCAGTCTGGGTGACAGAGGGAGACTCCAACTCAAAAAATAATAATAAAAATAAATAAATAAATAAATAAATTGAAATATATATTTAAACATATATTTGGAATGTCTAATAACCAGTACATGCATTTGAGCAAAAAACTGTTAGTAATAGTTGTGGTAGCCAGCCTCCCAGTGATGTTTGTCTCTGAGTCTTCATATCCTTGTACAATCCCTTCCCATATTGTACCAAGGTTGGTCTGTGTGACTGTAATAGAATGGGGTGTCACTTCTAGATTAAGTCATAAAAGATATTGCAGCTGTCATCTTGGTCATTCTAATTCTCTCTCTTTCTCTCCCTCTCCTCTCTCTCAATCTTCCTCTCTCCCTCCCACCTCCCCCTCTCCCTCCTTGTCTCTCTCCTTTCCCCCTCTCCCGCTCCCCACTTGTTCTGGGGAAACCACCCACTGTGTTATGAGCAGCCCTTTGGAGAGGTCAAGCCTTTGGCCAACAACCACACGAGTTGAAGAGCCACCATGCCTTCTTGGAAGTGGATCCTGCAGCCCTGGTCAAGCTTTTAGATAACAGAAGCCCCCACTGACATTTGGATCATAACCTTATGAGAGACCTTGAGCCAGAACCATTCAGCTAAGCAGCTCCTAGATTCCTGACCCTCAGAAACTGTATGAGATGATACATGTTGGTTGCCTGATGCCGCTGAGTTTTGAGGTAATTTACTTATGCAACAATAGAGAGTAATAGTTTATGCATATGCATTATGCATTTTTTAAAGTTTTAATGAACTTTTGGACATAATCATTTATTGGGCCTAAACCTATTTATATTACTTTTGATCTTTTTTTTTTTTTGAGTAGGAGTCTCACTCCGTTGCCCAGGCTGGAGTGCAATAGCATGCTCATGGCCACCGCAGCCTCGAACTGCTGGGTTCAGGTAATCCTTCCACCTCAGTCTTCCAAGTAGCTGGAAATACAGGTGCGCACTACCATACCCAGCTTATTTTTTTATTTATTATAGAGACAAGGTCTCACCAAGTTGCCCAGGCTGGTCTTGAACCCCTTAGCTCAGGCAATCCTCTTGCCTCGGCCTCCCAAAGTGCTGGGATTACAGGCTTGAGCCACCGCACCTGACTACTTTTGATCTTTAAAGATCACCAATAATCCATGATAGTTTAGAAGCATTTGTTTTTTCCATAACTTTTATCAGTTATCAGTGTATACACTCTACTTTGTATCTGCTATTTTCCCCTTAGAATTCTTTCTTTTTTTTTTTTTTTTTGAGTTGGGATTACAGGCTGAGCCACCGAACCCGGCTAGAATTATTTTATATGTACCAAGAGAGTGCAATATTCTTAGCATCTATACTGGCTGTATAGCATTCTGCCCTGTTACTATGTCATATCACCTCAGTCTCCATTGTAGGACATGTAAAATTGCTTCATTTTTCAAAATAATAACTGGTACAATAAAATGGCACAAATTAGCTGGGCAATGTACTGAAAATTAAATAGACTAGGTTCCTTAGATCCATAAAAGATAAATAACACAGAAGGGTGAGTCTTCCTAAAGCACACAGACTATGAACAAATATGAAACACATGCCTGGGTTAGATAAGTGAACAAACCTAAGGCTGACCTCAGACGGTGAGTACAAAGGAACTGGGTGAACTTATTTGTTTAGATAATAATAGTTTTCTAGAATTCTGTGTGATTCTTAGGGAAATACAGGAGGACAAAAAATAAGGAAACTTTGGAAAAATCCTAAAATAATTGCCTTGGCTCCAAGTGTCAAAGCAGAATTTCAGAAAGAGTGCCCCTGAACTAAAGTCATTGTCCCAGATCATGAGTTTCTTCTTCCTCCATTTTCACCATCCTCCTCCTCTAGTCTGGCTATGCTTTGTCAGACTCCACAGTTGTAGCTGGAAGAGAAAAGTTGACTTTGCTTTTCTTTGTTGAAATTCAGCACTATGTAATACATACCAGGCCTCATTTGAATCCAGTATTCACTTAAAGGCTCTTCTGTAACCAGATCCTATGATCAGAGACCATAATGCCTCCAACTTGGTTTCCTCAGAGTGGTTGGTTGGTTTTGGTGTTCGATCTTTGACTTTATCCATTTTCCTGACCAGGTTTTGAGGGCCACCAGGTAACCATGCCATCTTTAACATTTTAAAAATAATTTGAGGTTGAAGGGAGTTACAATTTATATATCAGGAAGCACTGAACATGACTAACACTAAAATGTCATTAGGGCCCATGCCCATAAATCTATTGAACTAGATGTAGCCCTGTCATGAGTGGGGGTGGGGGAGGGCAGAGTTAACACCTCTTTAGTGACAAGACAGACTTTATTGAACCCAGTGTTTCTTATTAGGTTTCAGCTGTGATATTCCTAAGCTGAATGTTAGGTAGACACTTTTCCTCCCCTCAAGACCTACCTCCCCTGGAAGATTCCCCAACCCCACCCCAACCCCCAATGTTCAGCTTCACTCAACTTTCATTTTTATCTCCCATTAAAAGTTTGCTCCAACTCAAAAAAAAAAAAAAAAAGTTTGCTGAAAAGGCTCTGAGGCTTAAAAGACAGTTCAGTTGTTTAAAACCTACTGGGTAAGAGAAGAATGCTATGAGGTCAAGGTCAAAAGGTCATCAGGCTAGGGTTTCCTTGCCTAGGGAGAAAAGCTTCAGTGACAGTGACTTAGTACAAAGATATTATCACTAATATAATTTTTTTTTGAGTTGAAGTCTCACTCTGTTGGCCAGACTGGAGTGCAGTGGCACGCTTCCAGCCACCGCCGCCTCGACCTGCTGGGATCTGGCAAACCTTCCACCTCAGTCTTCCAAGTAGCTGGAACTACAGGCATGTGCTACCACACCTGGCTAATTTTTTATTTATTGTAGAGACAAAGTCTTGCCAAGTTGCCTGGGCTGGTCTCGAACCCGCAGGCTCAGGCAATCCATTCACCTCGGCCTCCCAAAGTGCTGGGATTATAGCTGAGCCACCGAGCTCGGCCCACTAATATAATATAACACCACAGACATATATATACACACACACACACACACACCACATAATGTATACATTGTCCTAGCTGGAAATGATCCCGGGCAGAGTTCTGGTTCTGGCCTCCAACAACCTAGTTTCAAATCTTGCCTCCACCACTTAGCACTGTGGCTTCCTGAAGATATTTGAACCTCTTCTTCTCTTTTGTAAGCTGTAGATAATGATCATATGGGAGATGTAACTTGATTCAGAGAATGCACTTAGTACACTGCCAAGCATGGTAAGAAGTAAATTCTTAATAAGTATTATCAGTTATTAAAATTATGTTCTCATTTTAATCATAACAACACTTTATACTTCTTTCAACCCAAAGTCTAATAGTATTACAGTTATTTTTGGACATGCATTATCTCCCCTTAAGGGATAGGTAGTTTCTTGGGATTATTCCTATTTATGTCCTTTATGGAGCCTTGCCCAGTATGTTTGGTGCATGAGGCCTTCAATAAATATTTGGTAAATAAATAAATAAATGTTCTAAATATAATGGGTCTGCAAGGACAGGCTTGTACACATAATCCCTCTACTTAGGATCCTAGTTGAATGTCATACAATTTTTGAAAGCCCTATAAATATTTTATAATAGTAATACAATGAACATAATTATGAATAAAGATCACTCAGCTCAAGTTTCTTGTACCAGGGTTATATCCATCAGCCACATGGACAACTTATGCAAACAGGATTCCAGCTTCATGCATAGTGAACCCTAACTTGATTTTTTAAATTACTTAAGCAAATGAATCAAGAGGTTCTTTTCCTTTCAAACAATTGTCTCCAGGACCAGGGGTGTGGGACTATCACACTGTAGGTTCCAATACATGAGGTCTTCTTTTCTTTCTACATTTAGATAATAATGATCTTATGTGTTTTCTGACACAGCCAGCAACTGGGTCATTTTATATTCACTTCCCAAGTTTTGCAATGCTCATGACTAAGTGGCAAACCAACTAGAGAGATCTGAGTTATCAGCTTTGGGATCTAGGAAGGAGCAAGCCATGTGGACCATTTTCTTCTGCTTCCTCTGTTTTAGCTTTCTCCAAATGAGGGGGACTGAAGCACTGTTTTGGAAAAGGAAACCACAGAGCAGCCAGCAGTAGGGGAGTCTTCCATACTGTGATTCACAGACTAGAGTTTTATAATATTTAGAAATGTTCTTTCAAAAAAGATTCCTTAACGTCAGTGACACCAAGGGCGAGGGTGTCACACACATGCACAGCCTCCCTTTGTAAATCTAGAGCTTCCAAGGTCTGCATGGGAAAGGAGTTGCAGGAGGTGAATCCAGTTGTCCCATTGCACATCCCCACCACCCCCCACCCCTGTTTACCTTTTCTCTGAGGGAGACTCATTTGTGCTCAGGTGTGTATTCAGCTCTCTCTTTCACACACACATACTCACACTCACACACACACACATTCTTGCCACCATGATTTCCCTTTAAAACTCAAGACACGACACGATATAGAGTAGAACAGTGGTTACTAGACTGGGAAGTTAGGGAGACGTAGGGAGAAGTTGGTAAACAGGTACAAAATTAGAGCTAGTTAGAAGGAATAAGATCTAGGGTTCTATAGCACTGTAGAGTGATTGCAGTTAACAATAATTTATTGTATATTTTCAAATAGTTAGAAAAAATGATTTTGAATGTTCTTAACACAAGGAAACAATCAATATTTGAGGTGAAAAAATAATCACAGCTCTGTGAAATATTTGAGAAAGACAAAAACTTTTTTAAAAAAGTTTTGAAAAAGTGAAATTAAGATTATAAAGAAGAAAATTACTTCCAGGACCTGCTCCAATTCTACCTGTCCCAAAGATCTGGAATGACTTTGGTGACGAGTTTCTTCCTTGCTCCCTCTTGACTTACCTCGTCACTGCTCTATACCCTCTTAGGCCTTTATAACACACTCAGGGTATCGGATTCCTACTGGAACATACCCAAGGCCCATTCTGGTCCAACCTACCCTATGAGGTTTGATCCTTTCAGCAACCTGATGAAAGAAGCACAGTAGGAGGTACTTCCATTTTACAGAAAAGAAGCTTGAGGCACAGGGAAGTTAAAGAGTTTGCTGCTGCTATTTGCACACCATTCCTAGCATATAGCAAGTGTCTAATTGCACCACATGAGGGTCCACTACACAAACAGGCTGATGCGGCCTGTCTCAGAACCAGGAAAGATGCTCTTTATCTGTGAAGCCTGTATAACCTACGGTCAGGTTCATTATGAATATACTAGATTAGCTTAACTGAATCCTGAGGTAATGGGCACAGGACAAAATAGTTTTGATGGAAAGGGAGGGAAAGGAGAAGGTTCTGATCCAAGTGTAGAGTACAGGGCCACATGATGTCCTTGGGTGGGGGTGGGGGGTGATAGTTAATAAATAAATAAATAATGTGTGTTTTAAAAGGAAATTTGCTATAATCCCAACAGTGGCTATATCTAATTGATGGAGCCATAAGCGATTGTTATTTTTTCTTTATCCTTTTTTATATTTTTAAAAGTTTTTTTCTTGTAATAGCATGCATTATTTTTATTGTCTAAAAAATATGAGTTAGCTTACATCATATTAAAAAATATATGACTATCAAGGTAAAAAAAAAAATTGTGTTTCAAAGGGCATTACCAAGAAACTGAAAAGACAACTCCCAGAATGGACTAGCATCACATCAGATATGAATAAAGACTTCTTACAACCCAACAATAAAAAAAAACCCTGCATAACTCAATTTAAAAACAGGAAAAGGATTTGAATAGACATTTCTCCAAAGAAGAGATACAAACGACCAATAAGGATATAAAAAGATTCTCAGCATTAGGGAAATGCAAGCTAAAACCACAGTGAAATACTACATAGCCACTAGGATATCTATAATCAAAAAAAGGACACAACAACTCTTGGCAAAAATTTGGAGCAATTAGGACCTTCATACATTGCTGATGAGAATATAAAAGAGTACAATCACACAAAGTTAAATATAAAGTTATCATATGACCAAGAAATTCCATTCCTAGATACATACCCAAGGGCGATGAAAAAATACACTTACACAAAAACATGCACTTCATAGCAGCATTACGCATAATAGCCTAAAGTGGAAACAACCCAAATGGCTATCAAAGAATGAAAAGATAATAAAATATCGTATATCCATACAATGGATAATTATTCAGCAATGAAAAGGAATGAGTGCTGGTTGAGCACAATGGCTCACACCTGTAAACCCAGCACTTTGAGTGGCTGAGGCAGATGGATTGTCTGAGCCCAGGGTTTGGAGACCAGTCTGGGCAACATGGTAAGACCATGTCTCTTCAATATATCATAAAATTAGCCAGGTGTGTGGCTACTTGGAAGGCAAAGGTGGAAGGATCACCTCAGTCCAGCAGGTTGAGGCTGTGGTAGCTGTGATTGTGCCATTGCTCTCCTCCAGTCTGGGCAACAGAGTGTGACGCCGACCCAAAAAAAAAAAAAAAAAGGAAAAGGAAAAGAAAAAGCAGTACTGAAGCCCCAGGAGTCACAGCCCCAGCCATCCTTGGGGCCAATTCCTGCAGCCATGGTGTCACTATTGCCAGTTCCCAGGCCGTGAAGGCCTTCCACAGCTGAAAAGGTCACTGCCCACTTTTCCTGTGAAGGAGGCCCTTGCTAAGTTATTTGCCTTGTACTACTTGGAGCCAGGAGCCAGGGAAGAGGACTCTGTGGGAGGACGTATGAGCCTAAGACATCTTAAAATCAGGTCTTTTCTTGATTTTTAAGGAATTGGAGGAACATGTAAGGCAAAACTTTCCCTGCACCCTTTTAGGGTTTTCCAACTAATCCTGATAATTTAGTTAACATAAGATAGAGCAACAGGAGAAAAGGGTACACATTTACATAAAACATGTTTTACGTGGCACAGGAGACTTCATGAGGAAATGAAAACCCAGAGGTGCTGTTAGAGGTGAATGTTTATTTACTGAATTAGACAAATAGTAGTAAATTATGAAAATGTGACAGCAAAAGGACTTGGGCTAGGGTAGTCAAATGGGTGAAGAAGTTTCTTCAGGAGGATACGGATTCATCTAGCAAGGTTTGTTTGTACATATTTCCCTCAGCCTCTTTCCCCTCCTTGATGATGAGAATATTTTTTCTGGTATAGGTAGAATAACTTTTGTATGGGAATTTTATCTCCTGTTGTTAAGAAACAAGAAAGAACAGAGTGATTTTCTTGCACCTGCTGTTTTTTGGGTACGTTTAACTCGAAATAGTCAATATGACAGAGTGACATATTTTTAACTCTTCCAAGCAGCTATGGGGAGAAGATACAGGGACAACTGGGGCAGCAACCTATATGTGTCAAACATTTCTCGTGAGGCAAAATGAACAAGAATAGGAAACAAGTTATATTTTAGATAAGGAGTTATCCTCTTTTTTTTTCTTTCTTTTTTTTTTTTTTTTTTTGAGTTAGAGTCTCACTCTGCTGCCCAGACTGGAGTGCAGTGGCACACTCCCAGCCACCACAACCTCAACCTGCTGGGCTTTGGCGATCCTTCTGCCTTAGCCTTCCAAGTAGCTGGTACTATAGGCGCACGCTACCACACCCTGCTAATTTTTGATTTATTGTAGAGACAAGGTCTCACCAAGTTTCCCGGATGGGTCTTGAACACGCGCGCTCAGGCAATCCACTTGCCTTGGCCTTTCCCAAAGTGCTGGGATTACAGGCTGAGCCACTGAGCCCAGCCTGGAGTTATCCTCATAATGGAAAAAGTACTATGGAAAACAGGAATTTCAAAAAAAAAAAATCTTTAATGGAAACTGGCTTAATGTAACTGATAACCCCATAAGGCTCTTCATGCTGAATCACAGCTGATGAACAAGTTGGTTCTTACCCTGGATCTCTGGGTCTCTGCTGAAACTTTATTTGCTCCAAGTTGGAATTTGAAATATGGCAATAGCAGCATGGAAGAAAATTTAACAGATGAAAGTGATTTATCAGAAAATGAAAATACAAAAAATACTTTACTCAGCTATTTTAAAAAGATGGACTTAAACTTAAAGCCAGAAATGACAGAAAATGTTGAAAAATCTTTCATAGAGGAAATAAGTGAAGTTTTTTTATATCCTGATTTTCTCCTTCCTTTCTTCAATACTCTAGATTTGCACAAATGAGACTTCTCAAAATCTGAAAGTTGGAAAGGGACAGCAGAACTTTCAAAAAGCTCTATTAAACACTTGATATCTTGTTTACTGGAAACAGAAAGATTACAACTCCAGAAGTTATTGGACCACCCTCTTCCTCCAAAGCTATACTGATAATGAGACACCCCAAACCTTCTGACTCATTGAGTCTTTAGACATTTTGTATAGATAAAAGTTGAGAAAGAAGAAAAACACAGTTCTGATTTTTGCAAGTTTGAACAAAAGCCTTCAAAATGGATTTGGAGCAATGCTGGAATATAGATATTAAATGTTAGACCACCATCTGTAAAAAGTTCATCCACCACAAAACAGTTAATTGCAACTTATGACTTTAATACTCTTGAATATTTCACTTTAGAGCCACGCCAAGCACTCTCAACCAAGACCAAACAACTCAACAACTGGTTAAAATGGTTTCCATAAGGGGTCTGCCACCAAGGTCTCCAATACATTTCACTTGTGCCTCTGTCTTTTCCTGAAAGTGAGAGGAAAGAAATAAATCAAGGGACCAAGCACTAAAAACAAACTTTACATATATATAGTGTTGAATAGACCAGTTCATATTTAGAAGCAAAACTTTTTATTGCGTTCACTTATAGTTAAGGGTGCTTACACTGACCAAAAATAAATCTTTTTTTCCCCATATATCTCAGTGCAAGCAAATTTATATTCCAAGTAGCCCATCTAAAATGTGGTTCATCATTCCTGGATACAGGTATTCACACACACACACAACACACAGACACACACACACACACACACACACACTTGCTGATATGATATATAGTGGATCTTGTGAGCGTTTTTTATTTGACAGGCTGAAATGTCTTTATAGAAATCCAAGGCTTCTGTACTGACATATTTGGCAATCTTTGGCATGTTATGTTTCCAAGAAATGTTTCACTTGGTAAATTATTCCAAAGACTGTTCCTTTGTTATGATTGTTTTTCAATATAATTCTATCATCGATACATGGCATAACTGGGGTCAGGGGAAAGGAATGAAATAGTGATACATATTACAGCATGGATGAGCCTTGAAACTATTACATTACTTGTAAGTGAAAGAAGCCAGACCAAAATGTTGCATATTGTTATGTTTCTACTTATATGAAATGTCTAGAGTCGGCAAATCCATAGAGACAGAAAGTAAATTAGTTGTTACCAAGGACTGAGAATAGGGAGGAATGAGGAGTGACTGCTAATGGGTATGGGGTTTCTTATTGGGATGATGAAAATGTTCTGGAATTAATGGTGATGGTTGCATAACTTTGTGAATATATTCAAAACCATTGAATTATGCACTTTAAGAGTAAATTTTGCCGGACTCAGTGGCTCAGCCTGTAATCCCAGCACTTTGGGAGACTGAGGCGAGTGGATTGCCTGAGCCCGTGGGTTTGAGACCCACCCGGGCAACTTGGCGAGACTTTGTCTCTACAATAAAATAAAAAATTAGCCGGGCAGGGTAGTGCGTGCCTGTAGTTCTGGCTACTTGGAAGGCTGAGGTGGAAGGACTGCCTGAGCCCAGCAGGTCGAGACTGCAGTGGCCAGAGTGTGCCACTGCACTCCAGTCTGGGCGACAGAATGAGACTCCAACTCAAAAAAAAAAGAGTAAATTGTATGGTATGTGGATTGTATGTCAGTTAATAAAATGACTACATCAAAAATAAAATTTCAAATAAAAATCCACTAAAGTTTCAGTATCTCCCATTCTTTTGGTTGATTAGGTTTGCCTACTTTTCAAGGCCTCTGAAATAAATGCTTACTGAGTAAATGTAAAGAAGGAGAAATAATGGAGAGGTGAAGACTGGGAATTCTGGGGATGGAGAGCACTTTGTAATGCAGGCAGTTCTCCTGCCTTTGATCTTCCACCTTTATCACTATGAAACTAATTTTCCTTTTCATGGAATAGTAGACATTTGGGAAGGGGGGGAGGGATTTTAGAAAATAACTACTGAATCCAAATGCCTCTATTCTTTTTTTTCTTTTTTTTAAAGTCAGAGTCTTACTCTGTAGCCCAGACTGGAGGGCAGTGACATGCTCACGGCCACCGCAGCCACGATCTGCTGGGTTCATGTAATCCTTCCACCTCAGCCTTCCAAGTAGCTGGAACTACAGGCACATGCCACCATGCCCAGCTAATTTTTTGATTTATTGTAGAGATGAGGTCTCTCGCCAAATTGCCCAGGCTGGGCTCGAACCCGTGAGCTCAGGCAATCCTCTCACCTCGGTCTTCCAGAGCGCTAGGATTATAGGCGTTAGCCACCGTGCAGCGGCCCAAATGCCCCTATTCTACAGATGAAGAAACGAGGCCCAGAAAGAGGAGTTTGTTTGCTATCATCCAGTGAGCTGGCAAAGAGGCCGATAACCAGAACGAGATTTCCTGTCTCCCATATCTTGGGACTGCCCCTTGCTTGTCCTCTTAACAGCCAGGGGCCGTCAAATTCAGGAATTTGCCCATGTGCTTTGCGATGACCCGCAGGGAAACATTGATCCACAGCCTTGTTTCCCCAGAGGCGGGCATTTCGCCTTGGGAGGCTTGACGAGTCTTCAACTTGCCCGCTCACCAGAAGGTTGGACGTGTGTAACGCCCCCCTGCGTGTTCTGTGCCAAGAAGAGCTTGGGAGAGGACCCTCCCTCTTAAGAACGTCAGTTGATTGGAGAGCTGACATCGTGCTTTTTGTCTTGGTAACACCTGTTTTTGGTGGTGTTTTAATAAAGTCGCTCTTCCCGCCCTCAAGCGCTCCTCCTGTTTATTCAGGCCACCTTCAGTGTGAAAGGTGACTAAAGTCACAGCCTACACATCTCTCTTGGACCTACTGGATGGCTCCAAGTAGAGTGTTTAGGACTGAACTCACTCCCTAGTTCAGTCCTGCACCCCTAAGGCAGACACTGCGTCTATGGAGTCTCCTGAACACCCGCACCCCGTGGACACACAGCACCTCCTCTCCTTTCTGCCCAGGACTTCGTCCTGCAGGCGACCCGGGGCGGACGCACGGAGGACACAGTCGCTACCCTGGCCCAGCGCCCGTCCAGCGGAGGCACCTGCCGGAACCGAGAGCCTTGAGCGCTCCAGCGTCCCGCTCTCACCCCGGACCCGAAAACAATCCCAGCGTCATGGAGGCAGGGGGCACTGAAAGGGCGCTAGGATGTGGCGTCCAGGTCCCCCATCAGATATGACAGAACCGCACCGTCTCACTTGGAGGTGGGTTTCTTCCCCCCTTGGGTGTGTTGTGG